>NC_080163.1:105363773-105527190 GCF_950295315.1 Erinaceus europaeus | reverse complement strand
CACGTGGCACAAAGGGCAAGGACAGGCATAAGGATCCTTGTTCAAGCCTCCTGCTCCCCACCTGCAGAGGAGTCGCTTGACAGGTGGTGAAGCAGGTCTGCAGATGTCTGTCTTTCTCTCCCCCTCTCTGTCTTCCCTTCCTCTCTCCATTTCTCTCTGTCCTATCTAACAACAACAACATCAATAACAACAACAATAGCTACAACAATAAAACAACAAGGACAACAATAGGAAATAAATATTAAAAATAAAAATAAATAAATAAATATTAAAAAAGAAAAGAAATTGAGAGGGGAGGGAAAGATAGAAAAGGAAATAGAAGGAAAGACACCTACAGACCTGCTTCACCATTTGTGAAGTCACCACCCTTCATGTTGGCAGAGGGGTTTGGGAGAGGGCTTGAATCGGGATCTTTGAGGGGGGTCCTTAAAATCTAACATCTATTAAATTTTATCACTATTCATCTCAGCAAACTGTAAAATATTTAATTTTAATCTTTGTACTCATGGATAATGTATATCATCAAGTTTTAATCTAAACTATGAATATGTTTATTTACCTTTAACTACCCAAATTCTTCATGATTAGCAATTAGTATTCAAATACTTTATAGGATTCATTAAAATGAATCACCAGAAATGTGATTTTTTATTTATTTATGTGTGTTTTTATTTACAATATCTTTGAGCATATGTGTGGGTAAGAAAGACTCATTGCCAAGTTATTTTAGAAAAACTAATATAAAAAAAGAGTAAGGTTCATGCTTTTATTACAACTTAAATATTCTTCTGAGGATGAAACACTAGAAGCTGTTTTCATTATTTAGAAATTTAATATTAAATTTATTGATTTTTAAAATTTATCAGTTGTATTTAGACAGTTTAATTGCTCTAATGAGAACTTTCCTTATTTCTTTTCCTAGGGACCAAAATATGTTTATTGCTTAGCTGAAACAATGTAGATTTTAAAAGAAGTAGCATTTGAAATGAAATTCTACATGGAATTAGCACTTGTTTTTAAATATATTTATATTTTAAAACTATATATTTATTTATTTTAAATTTTTTCTTAATATATTTATTTGTATAATAGAGAATCAGAGCACTGCTCAGCTCTGCATAGGAATTATACCTAAGACCTCAGGCATGCAAGTTCTATGCTTTCATGCTGAGTTATCTCCCTACTCTATTTTTCATTTTAAAAAATAAAGTCCTATTCTCATTCTCAAGAATGCTTCTTCTTTTCAAAAATAGAAAAGCTGTATTCATTTCTTTTTATGAAAAGAGAGAGGGAGAGAAGAGCACTGTTCAATTCTGACTTAAGGTGGTGCCAGAAGTTGCATATGGGGCCTTTGTCATGTTAGTTATGTCAGTTGGTACCTTACTTCTTCTTTTTTTTTTTTGGCCTCCAGGGTTATCGCTGGGTTTCAGTGCCTGCACCATGAATCCACTGTTCCTGGAGGCCATTTTCCCCCCTTTTATTGCTCTTGTTGTAGCCTTTTTTCTTTTTCTTTCTTTCTTTTTTTTTTAACCAGAGCACTGCTCAGTTCTGTTATGGTGGTGTGGGGATTGAATCTGGAACTTGAGAGCCTCAGGCATGAAAGTCTCTTTGAATAACCATTATGCTATCTACCCCCACCCTTGCTATAGCCTTGTTGTGGTTATTATTGTTGATGTTCGTCAGGACAGAGAGAAGTGGAGAGAGGAGGGAAGGACAGAGGGGGGGGAGAGAAAGATAGACATCTGCAGACCTGCTTCACCACTTGTGAAGCGACTCCTGTGCAGGTGGGGAGCGGGGCCTTGAACTGGGAATCCCACACTGGTCCTTGCGCTTTACGCCACGTGTGCTCAACCTGTTGCACCACTGCCCAATCCCCGGTACCTTACTTCTGTGCTATCTCCCTGGTCCCTAGAATTACAAGCTTCTTATAGAGTTCATTATAATCATCAGACACATCACTTGCACAAATGGTGAAAATAATTATAATTGTCTTTGCCCAGCTCATGAATCCAGTTCCCAATCTTTTAGAAAGGTACTCTTTCTCTTTCACCTCTCCATTTCTCTGTGTCCAATAAAAATAAAAATAATTAAAAAGGATTTTTTAAAAAAAGGTACACTTAGTGTCTTGGCAAAAAGATTAGTAGAACAGGGATAGATTTAGAAGAAGATCATCCATGTGCTTTCCACTAATTTTCACACTATTGAAACTTTTTGAGCTTTAACTTCTATGTAAAGGAGAACATTGGACTGGCAAAATAGCTCACTTAGTGTGCTGCTTTGCCATGTGACTCAGGTTTTAACCAGGCCCCCACCACAGTGAATGAAATTTTGGTGCTGTGGCCCCTTTTGCTCTCTCTCTGCATCTAAAAGAGAGAGAGAGAGAGAGAGAGAGAAAAACATCTTTGTGCTAAACTGTCTCAATATGCTATAGAGAAGGCTTTCCAGATTATGGAAGGCTTTTCCAGTTATGCATGCACAAACTATTGTATGTACTGTTGAATGTAAAACATTAATTCCCCAATAAAGAAATAAATTATTTTAAAAAATAAAAATAAATAAATAAAAATAAAAAGCAAAATAAAATAAAATAAATAAATTTAAAAAAAGAAGGCTTTCCAGAAATGAAGGTCCCTTCCTTGGTAGATAATACAGTCTAATTATACAATGTAAATAATTATGACAGCAATAAAGTTAATGTAATTAAATAGGGGACAAAAATGACCCTAAAAAGAAGTCCTGGGTGGGGAGGTGGTGTTGCACTTGGTTGAGTGCACATATTACCATATTTGAGGACCCAGGTTCAAGTCCCCTGCTTCCCACTGAAGGGGGAAGCTTCATGAGCAATTAAGTAGGTCTCTAGGTATCCCTCTCTCTCTTCTTCTCTATCTTCTCCTCTCCTCTTAATTTTCTCTCTGTCTATCAAGTAAAATAGAAACAAAAAAAAAGAGTAAAAAACAGTCACCAAGAATGGTGAATGTCACCACCAGTAGTAATCTAGTAATCTTGATGAGAAAAAAAAAAAAAAAAAGCAGTCTTAGAAAGACCAGGCTAACATTTACTGGTAACACAGACTTTTAAAGTAATTAAACATGTAAATGTAACTAGACGAAAATCATCATTCTATTTTGCAGAGACCAGAAATGATTTATCCAAGAGCAGAGCAAGAAAGCCTTACTGCACCAGAATTTGTTGGTGAAATCACTCTTGTTCCAACAGGGAGAGTTTGCTTCATCTCTGAAAGCAGAACTGTGTTTCTCCAGGTAATTCAGAACTCTTGAATGCACACCTGAGTTATTCTCTATATTTTTTGAGACTCGGGATTTTTTTACAGAAAGGATCTTTTCATTTTATTATTCTATTACTTATTATTACTATTGCTTTGGGTGGTATCTCCCAAAGCTTTGCCTAGACACAATATAAGTTGATGATAAAGTCTCATGGTTGACCTTAGACTCACACTAAATACATGCAATTATATCTTTGTAGTTTTTACTGGGACACACTGAACCCCCAGTGGGATCTAGGGGGGGGGGACTACTTTTATGACTATGAATAAACTGCTGAAGTTAGTTGATGCAGCTCAGCACTCAGCTCTCAGGCCCTTTAATGAACACTCCATTCATCTTAGCTGGGTCCTTGCAACAGATGTCCTATCTAGCTTCTGCAGTTGTACTTCAGCATCACTCAGCAATGTTCAGATAGGGTGATAGCTCTGAAAGTCCCCAGATGGAATGTTGCCAAGTCTCACTGAAACCTTACCCTCCTTCTTTGAGATCTGAAGGACTGCAAATGTGAAGGGAGGATGGAGAGAGAGAGAAAGACAGACAAAAAGAACACACACAGAGATAGGAGATAAGGCAGCTCCCAGAGCAAACTCCCACAGGAGGGCCCTGCAGAGCTCGTGGACAGTGGAAGACATTGACAAAGTAGCTTAGGTAACATCACTGGCTTGGGTCTTCTATGTTCGATCTGGTATTTTCATTCACCTGTGAAACAACTTGAAACAACTTGAAGGAGACTAGGCAAGGATTTCCTCAGTCTCTATTTTCAGTTACTTTGTCCCATCCAAATATTATTAGGCTTAATGCTGGTTTGCTTCCAAGATCAGACAGTGTATTATGCTACAGTGTATCTGCTACAGTGTATTACGATCATAGACTCAAACTTATCTTTGAATGGACTTGGCCAAAGAATCACAAACCTAGGCTCTGGTGAAAACCAGACCAATATTTCACTTTTTTTTTTTGAACTAATGTTGCTATTTTATATTGTTGATTTCATAAGTTACTATTAATATGTTACCTATTGTTTTGTTTGTAGTATGCTGAGTTCTTTACATACACAAAGATATTGGTTTAATTTGAACAATCATATCTCCAAAGAAGATACATAAATGATTATGTAACACACAAAAATGTGCTTATATTGCTAGCCATTAGAGAAACGCAAATGAAAACTATAATGAGTTTAAAATAAAACAGAAGCAAAAAAAAAAAAAAAAAACCAACAACCCAGTAGGACTACATCAAATGGGAAAGTTTCTACACAGCAATGCTCCAAACAAAAAAGACACTTTACACAAGGGAGATTTTTAACATGCCATATATCAGACAAAAGGCTAATAACATCAGTAAGGAGTGCTTAGGACTTAGTAAAAACAAAACTATAAAACTATAAAGTCAAACAATGTCGTTTTTGACGGGTTAGGTTGTTTCCGCCAGGCTGGCTTCACGGGCAGGTAACAGACGACCAGGGACTCATAGTTGAGCTGTAGGCAGTATCTCTTTATTCATGCAGGACGCAGCACAATCTAAGCCGAGCTGAGCTAAACTAAAGGTAAAGTACTCTAAAACTCACAATGCTGTCTTTATATATACTTGACAAGTAGGGTGGAAACAGGGTGTGACATAGAGAGGGTGGAGAGAAAAGTGACTGGTGACAATCAGAGTGTGACAAGGAGGGGGGGTGGAGGAAAAACATATCATAAAACAGTGGGGATTGAACCAATGCCCTGGAGCGAGGTGCTTGTTAACAGCGGTTATATAAATAGAATGAAGTGGTTATGTAAATAGAATAGTGTTAAGCAGGGGGGATTTAAACCAAATGAAACAGAAGGGGTCTCATGCATACCAACAAAACAAAACTATTAAAGAATGGGTAGGAGATCTGAGCAGACACTTTACTGAATAAACCACTCACAGGGTTAACAAAGATGTTGGCAGGGGGATGGATACTGTGTGCTGACACCTATTATGCAGAAATAAGAAACTGTACACATAGGCCAACATAAGCTTGAAAAAAATCATTTTGCAGGATCAGTGGTGGCACAACTGGTTGAGTGCACATGTTACAATGTGTAAGGACCCAGGTTTGAACTCCCTATTGCAGGCATCTCTTTTTCTCCCTATTGCCCCTTTCCTTCTCAACTTCTGGATGCTCCTATCCAATAAATAAATAAATAAAGATAGTACAAAAATAATCATTTTCCCCAATTAATTGTGAAAAATGAACAAACAAAACAAACACAAAGTAGGAGTTTGGAACTCTCCAACTATTGGCTGCTAAGATCCATTATTTTGGAACTGATGGTTAAGTTTTCCCAAATTTAGTATCAAATCCTGGAAATTGCCCTAGTTGGAATTATACATAGTTTTCTTTTTGTTCTCTCTGGTCCACTGAGATCACTTTTTTTTTAAATTTCTTTATTGGGAAACTAATGTTTTATATTCGACAGTAGATACTATAGTTTGTACATGCATAACATTTTCCAGTTTTCCATGTGACATAAAACCCCCACTAGGTTCTCTGTCATCCTTTTTGGACCTGTATTTTCCCCCCACCCCACCCCAGAGTCTTTTACTTTGGTGAAACATGCCAATTCCAGTGCAGGTTCTACTTGTATTTTCTCTTCAATCTTGTTTTTCAACTTCTGCCTGTGAGTGAGATCATCCCATATTCATCCTTCTGTTCTGACTTATTTCACTTAACATGCTTTTTTCAAGGTCAGTCCAAGATTGGTGAAGTCAACATTTTTAATAGCTGAGTAGTACTCCATTGTGTATATATACACCACAACTTGCTCAGCCATTCATCTGTTGTTGGATACCTGGTTGCTTCCAGGTTTTGGCTATTACAAATTGTGCTACTAAGAACATATGTGTACACAGATCTTTTTGGATGGGTGTGTTGGGTTCCTTAGGATATATCCCCAGGAGTGGAATTGCAGGATCATAGGGTAGGTCCATGTATAGCCTTCTGAGAGTTCTCCAGACTGTTCTCCACAGAGGTTGGACTGAGATCACTTTTAAATTGATGAATTATTGGAACTTGTATCCATTTTGTAGCTGAAAAATGTAAACTAGACAAGAATCCTAGAAAGGTCAGTCATCATTGTGTTTCTCGGTTATCGGGTTTTTGGTTACCATATATATTAGGGAAAAGAAATAAGGGAGTTTGGATTGCAACAGAACTCATCTGGATAGTGCACCTGCTTTGCCATGTATATGACCCAGGTTCAAATCTGTTCTCCCACCACAGTGGGGGAAGCTCTGGTGCTTTCTTTTGTTCTCCCTCTCTGACTCCTTTCTTTTTCTATCTGAAAAAAAAAAAAAAGCCTTGATATGGTGAAGTCCTGGTAGTGACAAAAAGCAAAAACACAATCAGCAATCAAACAAAAAGATAAAAAAAGAATTATAAATAAAGAAATAATTAAAAGAATTAAAGTTTCCCTGCCTTTATTGTTTGCTAGCAGGGTATCTCCGGAGCTCCACGCTTCATGTTTCCAATCTTCATGATGGACAGTTATTTATTTATTTAGAAGATGAGAAACTTAGAAAGAGATAATAAAGAAGAGAGACCACAGCACTGCCCCACTTCTCCTGAAGCTCCCTCTGCTCAGGTCCCTTCACATGGTAGCCATGGTCTTGAAACTAGGTTCTTGTGCATGATGAAGTGTATGCTCTACTTATGCATGATCTTGTGCATGATCAAGTGTATGTTTAACTGTTTGTGAAGTGACTCCCCTGCAGGTGAGGTGTTGGGGGCTCGAACCAGGATCCATACACCAGTCCTTGCTTTGTGCCACGTGCGCTTAACCCACTGCCCCACTGCGCTACCGCCCGACTCTCAGGAAGTGAATTTAGTTTATTAACAAAGTTGCTGAGGCTGTAAAAATAAAATTACAACCCTAAATCATTTTATACCAACTACGCAGACTATTTTTTTGTTGTTATTTCCTGGGCATTACCACTCCAGGTCAGGTCAATTTTCCCCCTTCAGATAGAGACAGAGGAAGAGATGCAAAGGTAGCTGGCCACCTGACTTGTATGCACTACTAAGTTGAGCTGCACTGTTAAGATGAGTTATCTTGCTTGCTATAGAATGGGGGGAAGTATTAAATATGGGAAAGTTAGAACCCTTGCACATTGCTGGTGGAGGAGAAAATGAAATAAGATGCTGTGAGAGATAATTGTTCCTAGAAATGTTAAACATAGGTGGATCAGTTGGTAGAGTACAGGACTAACATGCCTAGGTTCCTAGTTCAGTTTCTATTGCCACATGCACCAGGGTAGTGCTAGGATCTCTCTTTCCTTTCAACCCATGAAATTAATAACTTTTTTTTTCTTTGCCTCCAGAGTTATCGCTGGGGCTTGGTGCCTGCACTATGAATTCACTGCTCCTGGAGGCCATTTTTTCCATTTTGTTGCCCTTGTTGGTTGCCCTTGTTGTTGCTGTTATTGCTGCCCTTGTTGTTGGATAGGACAGTGAGAAAATGAGAGAGGAGGGGAAGACTGAGAGGGAGAGAGAAAGACAGACACCTGCAGATCTGCTTCACCACCCATGAAGCGACTCCCTTGTAGGTGGGGAGCCAGGGGCTCAAACCAGTATCCTTATGCCGGTCCTTGCGCTTTGCATCATGTGCACTCAACCCGCTGCACTACTAACTTTTTAAAGAAATCTAAATACCAGATGACCCAGCAGTTTCACTTCTTGGTATATAATCTCCAAGCTGAAAACCTGTATTCAGAGATATCCTTGCATATTCATAGCAGTATTATTTACAATATTTAGTATGCAGAAGCAAAATGAATGTTCATTATCAGAAAAAATGGATAAACAAATATGGTAGATACAAGCAATGGAATAAAATTTATCCGCAAGAGGACAAACTCTGGACAAATGCTGATCTGTGTATGAAACTTCAAAAACATTACACACACACACACACACGCACACAAAGGCCACATAATGAATTCATAAAGAGAGAAAACAGACAAGATTATCAAAGGCTGAAATGAACAGGGAGAAGAAACTGGGAGTGACTGCTTAATGGTTATTGAGTCTTTTATTAGTGGTGATGAAAATGCTTGCGATCTAGGTAGAAATGGTGGTTGAATACTGTTATCCCCTTAAATGCCATTGACTTGCTCACTTTACACTGATTATCTTTCTCTTCTCTTCTCTTCTCTCCTTTCCTTCCTTCCTTCCTTCTTTCTTTCTTTCTTTCTTTCTTTCTTTCTTTCTTTCTTTCTTTCTTTCTTTCTTTCTTTCTTTCTTTTCTTTTTTTCTTATATAGAAACAGAGAGGCAGAAAGACAGGAGAAGAGTGGAAGAGACCAGAGCTCTGAAGCTTCCTTCCATATGCTGGGTACTAGGCTCAAACCTGGGTAATACACGTTGCAAAGCAGCATGCTTCCCAAGTGAATTTTTTCATCAACCCTAAAATGGCTAATTTTCTGTGATGTTACTCGAATCTCAATAAAAAATAAAAAAATGTAAATCATTTAAGCCTTATGATAAGGACACTATTTTCTTCAGTTTCAAGTGATCCAAATATTCTTTCCATTAAAATATTATGTTTTAGCAGAGGAAATGGGAAAGGATTTATTTATTTTTTTTATTATCTTTATTTATTGGATAGAGAGAGTCAGAAATTGAAAGGGAAAGGGGAGATAGAGAGGAAGAGAGACAGAGAAACCAGAGAAACCCAGAGAAGAGAGACCTTCAGCACTGCTTCACCACTCACAAAGCTATCCTTCTGCAGGAAGGGATGGTGGCTCAAACCTGGGTCCTTGTGCATTGTAACGTATGCACTCAACCAGGTGCACCACCACTTGACCCCGCAAAGGACTTTTTATATGGTATCTCCTGGTCCTACGTTCTATCCCTAATGCCAGTTACAAAAATGACTTCCTCTCTTTCACCTTTCTTCAAATATTTCAACCCTTTAGGAATAAAGGGTTTTTGCATGAACTCATGTAAGACATTTTTGTTTTTTTAATCTGTTGCTGGCGTTCTCTTATATGGTTCTAGTTATCATTAACACTAGTTTTATGATAGTGCTGAGAAGTGGAGGGGTTTATGTCCAGTACTTGTACATATGACCTTGTTTAGCACAATACTTTCTTCATGATAAGTGTTCAAGATTCTTATATTAACAATAGCCAGCTAGGGAGAAAGAAGTTCTATAGAGTTGTTTGTTAAAAGTTATTTCTGAAAATTTATTTTATCTCTTCAACATTTTAATTTTTTTTTTCTTATTTTGGGGGCACTAGCTAAATAGAATGAATATCAGAAATAACTCCTAATTATTATATATGACTCAAACACTTAATTTATTAAGGGCTAAACATATTTTTTATCTAAGTGCTTACTTGAAACAACATTGAGACTAAAGGGAAAAGAAATTACTCAGTAAATCTGTTACTTTAAATCTCTTATTCTCATGAGTTTCATGATAGGTCCATACAGAGAAATTAGTTTACAGAAGTAGTCAGCATAACTGCTAAAAAATGCAAACAAACTACTCAGCACTTTTTCCTTTGTCTGACTTCTGCATATTTCAACATTCAGTTCATATCACCTTTAGGGTGTTCAAATTCACCAGGTGTACGAATATGTATTACATTATAGTACAACACTAAAAATAAACTGATGCTAATGAAAAATTAACGAATCGGCACATTCTTAGCAGATTTGTTTTCTCATGTGTCCTATACCACTTAACTAACTTTTTTTTTGTGTGGGGGGTGACTGTTCATTTATCATATCAAAAGTTTCTTTGGACGTCTGTTTCTTTAAGAGCAAAAGCAGTGTTGTTGAAAATGTCTAATGGAAAACAAAAGAATTCCATCATCTGGATTTATAAAAGCAAAATATTTATAGGGTCAGCTACTAAGGAGTTAGCTAATGACTTTTATTTGTTTTTTCAAGAGATTAAAAACAGATTTTTAAAAATGTCAATGTAGTCTGTATATCAATACAATTTATTTTACAAAAAGCAGAATACTAGACCTCCCAAAGTCCTGCTAAGTTCAGACCAGAAGATGCTTTTGATAGAGCTCATCTCAAAATCACTTCGAGTCCAAACTGTCTATGCAAAACCATTAATCTCAGAATGTGTCTAAACACCAGCCTTGAGACAGGCTACAATTTACTTTTCTCTGTGACAGACAAATAGCTAGGAGAACTCTGTCATTTAACCCCGAAGCTTTCTTTGGTAGTCATGGAAAGAAAGGGTTAAAAAAAATTTTTTTTCCTTTAATACTGCCTTGTCATTAAAAGAGTACAAAATCCATCAGCACAGCCTCACTTTCTATATAAAAGTAAAACTGTGCATAGCTGTTTTGTTCATCATGTGAAAAATAAACAAGACAGTCTTTAAATCAATGTCATTTCTAAGGAATCAGCATGGTCTTATATAGACTGATTCGATAGCTAAAATGTAAAATACATGTAAATCAAACTGCTCTATTTTGACAGGAGCACTGTTTGCCATCTCTTTAATCTGTATATATAAATACCAAATTGTGGAGAAGTCTCATTTACAAAAGCTGAATTTATCTCCTCTCCATGCACTCACTTATCCTTGTTTGATTAAGTACCTAATTAAGGCACATATGTATTTCACAAAAAAGACACTAACCTCAATATTTGGCATATATTAAGTTATGTAACCACATATACTGATCGTCACAGTACAGTGGATTCAAAAGGTAACCACTAAAATGTGCAATATTTTATACATACATATATACATACTCAAGGTGTAAAATTTTCAGAATTGTTTAAAAAGTTTCAACATAAATTTATTTTTCAAACGTTATCTTATTATGGAGTGAATACTTAATGTGAGCTCTACCTTCTTAACAAAAATTTCATTTGTACAACAAAGTACTGCTGACTAAAGTTGTAATCAAGTGTTTAATGTAAGTTTTTTTTTACTTTAGAAGTTACACATGAATACAAAAGTTGGGACACATCACCACAGATGTTGGATACCCCATGCTAATGCCTACACATAAACAATTCAGGAAGTAAATGCATTTCACATTAGACTCTTGTCATGTATTACAACAGGGTCTATTCTTACAATTCTTAAATCAAGATTGATATGAAATTTACACCAGGTCTACAAGTGATAGCCCAGAAAAGAATAAAACTTTGAAGTCTTAAATAACTTTGTACATTTATTTATTTATTTTTTTATCTTTTTTTTTTTTTTTTATGACTGAAGGCAGAAGCATCCTAAAAACAAATGAGTAACTAGGTGAGCATGTGTCCTCTGGCCTGACTGACATCTCTACCATCCAGAGTGTGTGGCATAACAGCTCGAAATGATTGCTTTCTCATCATGAGCAACTGGAAATATGTATAAGGAACTTGAGATGAATGAGATATCTTAAAGGCCCAAATCAGTTCTAATACCATTCTGAACTTCTCTGATTTTTCTTCAGACGAATCCTACTCAGCAACTCAGAACAACCCAGACATAGGCACTTCATAAAAAAAAATAATAATAATAACAATCTTAATTGAAGTGTGCACTGAATATAATGAATTTCTCCCGGTATAGAAATTTTGATCTACATTCTGAATGTTCAGAGACAAGTGACATATTGAAATAGCATATTTATTCGACCCTCAAATAGCTAAGAAAAATCTATTTAAATGTTACATATTGTCTGTGCACATATTTTGAGCTACTTGGGGGACACATGCTACCTAGTTTCTAAGTTTATTCAACCTACAATGTGTCATTGTTTGAAGATTTTATTATTTGGATAATTAGTTAATGTTTGGAAATTTTGATTTTTTTCTGTAGTAAGTAATCATGACAAATATTCAAGTGCTGGTGATGACCACTACAGCAGTCATATGATTATCACATTTAACTTCATGACATGTTAAAATTAATATTCAGTTTGTGTTTGTATTAAGATGGATTTTTATAACATGAGAATTTATATAAAAATATGTTTTAGTGATACTGTGCATAACTCACATCTTTTTAAAAACTTTATTAGGGGTTAGTGGCTTATAGTATAGTCTTTCACACATAGGTACAGCCTTTAACTCCCCTAGATTGGTGTCTAGGAGACATAGTAGGACTCTGGTGTCCCTTCATTCTGTTCCTTTCACTCCTTCCTTATTTGAGTCCTTTGCTTTGATGGAATAGGCCACACTTAGTCCAAGTTTCATCTTATGTCCCCCGCCTTACTGTCGTTTACTCATATGTTCCACATATGTGTGCGTGAGATCATTTAGTATTGGAATTTCTCTTTCTGGCTTGTCTCACTCAGTAGGACACCTTTAAGTTCTGGCCACAATATTGCAAAAGAGATGACCTCATTATTTTCAATAGCTGCATTGTACTCCATTGTGTATATACAACACAGCTTTCTCAACCATTCATCAGTCATTAGGTGTCTGGGTTGCTTCCAAGTTTGGGCTATTACAGACTGTGTTTCTCTGTACGTTGGTGTGCATACATTTTGGTATAGTTATTTTTCCTTAGGAGAGGTGTGGCTGGGTCATAAGGTAGGTCTATGTCTAGAGTTCTGATGAATCTTCAGTTGTTTTCCACAGGTGCTGGACCAATTTACACTCCCACTAGCAGTGTAGGGGAATGCCTCCCCCACCCCTCCCCCCTAACTCTCCAACAGTTAGTGCTTATGTCTTTTCTGGTGTATGTCTTTCTCACATGTGTAAAGTGGTATCTTGTTTTTATTTTCAATTCCTGGATCATCAGATAATCTGAGCATATATATGTCTGTTGGCTCTTTGGATTTCTTCTATGAGGAAAATTCTACCCCTATCTACCCCCTCCAATTTTCAGTGGGGTTATTTGTCTTTTTATTGACTGAGTTTGTTAAGTTCTTTGTATATTTTAGTGATCAGTTTTCTGTCCAAAGAATGACACATAAAAATGTTATCCCACTCCATGGGGGAGGCTTCTTTGTTATGGTGATAATTCCCTTTGCTATGCAGAAGCTTTTCAGTTTGATGTAGCCCCTTTGGCCTATTTTTGCTCTTGTTTTCCTTGCAATTGGATTTAAATTGGTGAAGACGTTGCAAAACCATCACATATTTTTCTTAAGAAAATATCATGGTACCTGTATTGGAAATATTTTCATCAATATAAATTGGTGCATTTTTTCTGCAATAGTTTGCTCTTTTAGTTAAATTTCTCTCCAAGGGAGTTACAAAATATTTTTCCCCATTTTATGTAAAATTACTGTAATATATGTTTTAGAAATATTACTGAGGGGCCAGGCAGTGGCGCACCTGGCTAAGTGATCACATTACAGTTCAAGCCCCTGGTCCCCACCTGCAGGGGTAAAGTTTTACGAGTGGTAAAAGAGTGCTCCAGGTTTTCCTCTCTTTTACTTCCCTCATCCCCTCTCAATTTCTCTGTTATCTATCCAATAGTAAATAAATCAATATGTTTCCACCTGCAGAGGGAAAGCTTTGTGAGTGGTGAAGCAGTACTGCAGGTATCTCCCTTATCTCTCTCCCTGTTGATTTCTGGCTAGCTCTATCCAAGAAATAAATAAAAATAATAAAATAAAAAAAATCATTGGAATTGAAAGGTAACATCAGCAAAGAAAACTTGTGATTTCCTCTGCATATATTGGTAAATAGGGTAGGAATTTTAATATTGATTTCATTTAGGTGATTTTTTAAAAAAACCCTGTAACATCTGAAATCTTTTCTATAGGGATGACACAAAACAAAGGAATCTATATAAGAAGAATACTAAAGCTCTGGCAAATCACGGGATCATAACTGAAATCCCACAAGTAAAATATAGTCTGTAGCATGAAGATCATATGAAAGGCCTGACTTTTTGGTTTTGGTGCTTTACCACTGTTACTGATGCCACCTATACACTCCAGCATGCTGTGTCTCTTATACTTCTTTTCTTAATTCTGTCTCAGACACTTGGCATCTGATCCCAGATATTATTTTTGATTACTATTCACTTACAGTCTTAGCTTCTCCAAAAAGAAGAGCATGAACAAAATATGATTTCTTCCTCAAAAGTTGTGTCTCCTTCAAAAATGAAAAAAAATAATTCCAAATCGCCATCATTTTTTGCAGTCAAATGCTCTACCACTGAGCTATACCCCATGTCATCTCTATCATTTTTTATTAAGTTCTAGAGTATATTAATAATTTTATCTCTTTGGGTGCCGGGCTGGAGCGCAGCAGATTAAATGCATATGGCGCTTCGAAACGCAAGAACTGGTGCAAGGTCTCGGTTCGAGCCCCACCCCATCCATCAGAGGGGTCGCTTCACAAGGGGTAAAGCAGGCCTGCAGGTGCCTGTCTTTCCCCCTCTCTGTCTCCCCCTTCTTGATTTCTCTTTGTCCTATCCAGCAACAGCAATGGCAACAATAAAAAATAACAACAACAAGGGTAACAAAAATGGGAAAAATAGCTTCTAGGAGCAGTGGATTTGTAGTGCAGGCACCAAGCCCCAGAGATAAACCTGGAGGCAAAAAAATAATAATTTTCCCTCTTCAAACATTAAACTGTTGTCCTCCATAAGTGGTCATTTTACACTAAATTGTATAAATTCTTGTTTAGTAGCAATTTAGGAGGACAGATTAGGAACTGTGAAGCATTGATTAAATTACAGATGGGAATACAAACTGGTGCAAGGATCCTCAAACAAATACAAATGGAAATACCTTATGATCCAGCAACACCACTAACTTCTAGGCCTTTATTCAAAAACACATGAAAATACTAACTTGAAGGGATATATACACTTCCATATTCACAGCTGTAATATTCACAATAGCCAAAGATATGGGAAAAAATGACCTAAATGTCCATGAGTTGATGTCTGAATAAAGAAGTTATGGGACATACGCTTAGCAACTCAAAAAGATGGCATTGTGTCATTTGGGACAAAAGTGGATGGAAATAGAGATGATTATACTTAGTGAAGTAAGGAAGTGAAAGTTAACTATGGGATGATTTCACTCACACGGAATACAGAAAATTGAAACACATAAACTTGAAAAAAACATATAGTCAACTCGTATCTATGGTCTTGGGAGAATTTTTCTCAAAGTTCCTCTTGGGAATTGAACTGAGGTAGAGGCATAGAACTTTGGTTGTGGAAAAGGTGTGTAACTATTCCCCCATTATTAAATATTTTATTGATTGACTGACTGATTGGGTAGAGACAGAGAGAAATTGAGAGGGCAGGGAGAGATAGAGAAACACCTGCAGCACTGCTTTACCACTTGCAAATCTTCTTGCCTGCAGTTGGGGGCCAGTGGCTTGAACCTGGGTCTTTGTGAATTGCAACATGTGCGCTCAACCAGGTGTGCTACTACCTGCCCCTCCTATTATTTTATAACCTTGTAAATAACTAAAGAAAAAAAAAGAATTGCTTATATAATTAAAAAAAAATCAACAGAAAGTAAGTTTGGTAAAAGATTGATCTACTTCTTAGAGTTTAAATGTAATTAAAGAGTTAAGTCAATTTATAAAAATATTAGAGGGAGGGTATTTTAAATGTTTTTATTATATTTCTTTCTTCTTTATGAAGCAAATGTTTTAAGACCACATTAGCTAGTGACCAATTTACCTTTCTACTTTTTTTTTTTTTTTTTTCTTACCAGAGCTTAGCTCTGGTTTATGGTGTTGTAGGGGACTGAACCTGGGACTTTGGAGCCTCAGGCATGGGAGTCTTTTTGCATAACCACTATGCTATCTACCCCTGCCCTCTCTTTCTAATTTAAAGTTGTTTCCCGCCCCCTATATCTGGCGCTTGTTTTATTGTATTCTAGGGAAAATACTCACTAGGAAAGATAGAAACAGGCTACTGGCATGAATCAACTGTCAACACCCATGCCTATCAGAGAAGCAATTACAGAAGCCAGAATTCCCACCTTTTGTACCCCATAAAGAATTCTGGTCCATACTCCCAAATGGGTGAATGATAGGGGAAATAAACTAGAGGGCTCTGTACCCCAATCAACCAGGACCTGAAGCAGTGGTCAACAGAGGTTTTGTTTTTATACCATCGATAAAAGGGAAGTGAATCTGGGAAAGACCAGAGGGAATCAAAATAGTTTCACTTATCTGAGAGAAAAGAGGAAAAAAGGAAAGATACTTGGAAATAGTAATAGGTATAGGTGTGACTTAGAAAGGAAGTGAAGGCAGGACTGTTGAAAAAATGGAGGACCTGCCTGGATAGCAACTAAAGCTGCTTTTGTGTAAATGCTATTTTAAACACTAAAAAGCATTTAATTTTTTAAAAATGGGGGAAAACTATATATATATATATATAATCAGTCTGTACTGGTGACCTTGGGAGAAATACTGCAGTTTCCAGTTGAGGGGATGGGACACAGAACTCAGAACTCTGGTTGTGGAAACTATATAGAATTATAACCCTATTATCTTTTAATTTCGTACACTGATATTAAATCACTAATAATACATAAATAAATAAAAATAAAAGAGTAATCACAATGGTTGTATCAATAATTATATAAGTCACCATATTTATATTATGCTAGAGGAATTACGTTGACACTAATTGTCAGTCCAAATGTAAAGTGTGCATTCTGTATTCTGTAAATAATTCCCCATAGTCACTTGTAATCATCCCTTACTTTCCTTCTCTACACTTGTGACCACAACAGCTACCAATAGAATTGGAATACATCAGCTATCTCTCTATCGAGAGTAGTTCATTTAGTAGGAGGTTTCCAAGGTTCATCTACATTGTTAGCTGTATCTGGAGTCCACTTCTATTGAAAACTGAGTAATAATCCATTGTATGTAAATAGCCCATTCTGTTTACACAGTACTGTAAATTACACAACTATGAACACTGGCATACTGCCCACATCCTGGATTTCAGTTACCCTGTGCATATACCAGAAAGTGAAAGGGCTGGGTGAAATGTCAACACAAGTTTAATATTGTAGGAACTACCATACTATGTTCTACAGATGTGATGCCATTTTACCTTCTCAAAATGCACAAAAGTTCCAATTCTGAATTTTAGGGCTTCTCTAGGTATCTTGAAAATTAATCCTTACCCCACACCTATGGACATCTAATCTTTGATAAGGGGGCCCAAAGGATTAAATGGAAGAAGGAGGCTCTCTTCAATAAATGGTGCTGGGAAAACTGGGTTGTAACATGTAGAAGAATGAAACTGAACCACTTTATCTCACCAGAAACAAAAATCAACTCCAAATGGATCAAAGACCTAGATGTCAGACCAGAAACAATCAAATACTTAGAGGAAAACATTGGTAAAACACTTTCCCACCTACACCTCAAGGACATCTTTGATGAATCAAACCCAATTGCAAGGAAGACTAAAGCAGAAACAAACCAATGGGACTACATCAAATTTAAAAGCTTCTGCACATCCAAAGAAACTATTAAACAAGCAGAGAGACCCCTCACAGAATGGGAGAAGATCTTCACATGCCATACATCAGACAAGAAACTAATCACCAAAATATATAAAGAGCTCAGCAAACTTAGCACCAAAAAAGCAAATAACCCCATCCAAAAATGGTCAGAGGATATAAACAAAACATTCACTACAGAGGAGATTCAAAAGGCTAACAAACATGAAAAATTGCTCTAGGTCACTGATTGTCAGAGAAATGCAAATTAAGACAACACTAAGATACCACCTCACTCCTGTAAGAATGGCATACATCAAAAGGACAGCAGCAACAAATGCTGGAGAGGTGGTGGGGACAGAGGAACCCTTTTACATTGCTGGTGGGAATGTAAATTGGTACAGCCTCTGTGGAGAGCAGTCTGGAAAACTCTCAGAAGGCTAGACATGGACCTTCCATATGATCCAGTAATTCCTCTCCTGGGGTTATACCCCAAGGACTCCATAACACCCAACCAAAAAGAGGTGTGTACTCCTATGTTCATAGCAGCACAATTCATAATAGCTAAAACCTGGAAGCAACCCAGGTGCCCAACACCAGATGAGTGGCTGAGAAAGCTGTGGTATATATACACAATGGAATACTATGCAGCTATCAAGAACAATGGACCCACCTTCTCTGACCCATCTTGGACAGAGCTAGAAGGAATTATGTTAAGTGCGCTAAGTCAGAAAGATAAAGATGAGTATGGGATGATCCCACTCATCAATAGAAGTTGAGTAAGAAGATCTGAAAGGGAAACTAAAAGCAGGACCTGACCAAATTGTAAGTAGGGCACCAAAGTAAAAGCCCTGTGGTGAGGGGTAGACATGCAGCTTCCTGGGCCAGTGGGGGGTGGGAGTGGGTGGGAGGGATGGGTCACAGTCTTTTGGTGGTGGGAATGGTGTTTATGTACACTCCTAGTAAAATGTAGTCATATAAATCACTAGTTAATTAATACGAGAGGAGGAAAATTAAGTGTATGTCTCGAAGTTTTTCAAAACATAAACTGAATCTTTTTAATATATAGGCTGTGTAATTGATATGCAGACTCTCTCAAAAGCCTAGACCAAGTAGATCAGAAGCAACCAATAGCACAGCTATATACATGATACTGGGTACTGTACAGCAAACCCTAACAAAAGGACTTTTCAAAGTTAACCCAATTACCAAATAATGTGATTGTCTTTTTGAACCCTAAGACAGCAGGAACCTCACATCTCCACTATAGAGCCTCTACTTCCCCCAGTCCTGGAACCTTTGGATAGGGCCCACTTTCCCGTATGCCTCTCCCAATCCATATCAAATAATATTGCATCTGCCGATCACAACCTAACCAACGCAACGATTGCCACCCCAACATGCTTCACTTCAGACTGTGTCCAGAGACTTCATGTGTGGAATGACAACCCTTCAGCTTCATTACTCGGGTGAGACCTTTCCTTTCATAGTATACTCTAATTCCATCTCAGGTGGTTCACTTTCTAACAAAGTCCCAAAACCTAGATATACACCAGTTTCTGTGAGAGAGAGCATATGTTCACACGTATCCATAAACTACTGCAAAATATATACCTGAAAGCAGAAGTACACTAGAGTTTGCAGTGAGTACCCCCCTAACACTTCCTCTCCACTATTCCAAGCTTTGGGTCCATGAATGCTCAACAATTTGTTTGGCTTCGTATGTTAACTCTCTTTTCAGTCACCAGGTTCCAGATGTCATCAGGATGCAGGCCAGGCTTCCCTAGACTGAAGACCCCACCAATATGTCCTGGAGCTCCGCTTCCCCAGAGACCCACCCTACTGGGAAAGAGAGAGGCAGACTGGGAGTATGGACCGACCAGTCAACACCCATGTTCAGCGGGGAAGCAATTATAGAAGCCAGACCTTCTACCTTCTGCAACCCACAATGACCCTGGGTCCATGCTCCCAGAGGGATAGAGAATGGGAAAGCTATCAGGGGAGGGGGTGGGATATGGAGATTGGGTGGTGGGAATTGTGTGGAATTGTACCCCTCCTACCCTATGGTTTTGTTAATTAATACTTTCTTAAATAAAAAAAAATTAATCCTTAATAGAAATGTGCTGTGTAATTTATACTTCTTCTGTTCTGTAGATTACTGATTACTGCTTGATTTTGTTTAATATGCTATAATCCACAGATGTTTTATTTTTATACAAAGTTCAATTTATTTTTAATTTTGTTCTCTATGCCTTTGGTGTAACAATCAAGAAGTGCCTATCAAATTTATTTCTATGAATATTTTTCTCTGTGTGTTCCTCTAAAAGACTACAATTTTAGCTCACATAACCCAAACAAATGAACACCAAGGTTTTCCTTTCAAAAAATGTACTTAGTCCGTCACCAAAGATAACAGATCCATGATGAAAACACACCACAGCTCTTGATATTGACACATGATTAACTGTTAACCATACAATTATCCATAGCCCTAGACCTCACCCCTACCCACCCTCCGTATTTGGGGATATAATCAAGTAATTCCTATAAAAGTGTGTTCTTGCTTAAAAAAAAAACAAAACCCGAACTGAAAGCTCATATCCTAGTATGTGGTTAAAAGTACCCATGGAGGGTGTTTTTAAGACCTATTAAATTAAGAATGAGTAAATCCTGAAGTCCTTATAACCTGTTCTCTGACTTTATTATGCATGAAATCCAATTCTGTACATTCCTTAAAGATGGCACTCTTAAATATTTAACACAGTCAGTGACATACACACCTTTAAAAACGGATTTTTTAAACGATTAATCTGCACTATCCCTTGAAACT
The DNA here is from genome assembly GCF_950295315.1 of Erinaceus europaeus. Classification (NCBI taxonomy): domain Eukaryota; kingdom Metazoa; phylum Chordata; class Mammalia; order Eulipotyphla; family Erinaceidae; genus Erinaceus; species Erinaceus europaeus. Next base: position 105,506,689 of record NC_080163.1, on the reverse strand, counting down.
CAGGGTCTTTATCTGGGATATAATGGTGCTAAACTTCTTGACAGAAATCCTTTGAGAGACTTTTCAGCTTGTCTTGGACTCCTTTAAGGTAACGGATCCTTCTCATTATGCTGAACTTTATGCCAAACTGTCCGATTACCTAATGAGGTTGGCTAGTCAGGGTGGTAAGTGGGGATGTGATCATACAGAGGTCAAAAGAAAGTATATAGTCCGGGTACATAGACCCTCTTTACTTTCTGCCGCCTTCTCTCTTTTTCTCTCTTGGAGAAATTTCTCTACTTGAACCTTGAATCATTTGATTCCTCTAGTGTCCATTCACAGCCTGAGAGGTTCATGCTTTATTCTCCTTTAGGATCCTTTGCTCCTCTAAACACTTACAAACCCATGCATTGTATAAAGAGAAATCCCAGCAGTCGATTTTAAAATGAAAGCTAGAATGTGGAGCAGCTGAGTGTTTTCAGGTGCTGGTGTCAGTCCCCCCAAAGCCTCCTGTTGACAATGGTGGTTATCACTGGGGCATGCAAGATCTCTCTATTCGGAGCTTTCTTCAGAAATCAGCCATATCTGATTGTTCTTTCAGATCAAATGCAGAAGCAAGACAAAGTATGCCGGGCGTACTCTTTCATTCTACACTTTGTTGTTAAAAGGGGGAGGAATCCCACTAGGGCCCCTCACTCAATTTATGTATCACCAAACTTCTATAACAATTCTAATTCCCTCCACATACCCCTCTCACTGCCAATTCACTGGTTGGGATGAAAACATTTTTTGCTCCTCCAAGCTGCAAGATTTGTTCTATGCTGTTAAGAATTAACTGTGGAAAGATAAAACAAAACAAAACAAACAAACAAACAAACAAAAAATTATGGGAAAAACCAAAGCAGACCTAGCTTGGAGAAAAACTAACCGAAAGGATATTTGCTAATTTTAGAGGATGTAGCTACTAACATTTAACTTGGGAAATGAATGATTTTCCTTTCTTAAAAAGAATACTTGTGGGCTGGGGAGATAGGCTGATGATCATGCCTGACGGCTCTGAGGTCCCAAGGTCAGTTCCCAGAACCACCATAAGCCAGAGCTGAACAGTGCTCTGATCTCTATCTTTATCTCTCATTAAAATAAATAAAATACTTTTTAAGAAGAATACTTGCAGGCTTTCCAATACAATTCTTGCAGCTTGGGTTGTGATAGCTTTTGATAGGAAGCTTATATATTGAAAATAGGCAAAACCCTCTAGTTTGCTATTAGAAGCAGACAGAGGAGAAGGACACTAGCTGAAGTCATCCTGTTTTATCAGGAAGACAAACTCTGTGGCTGACAAATGATCTTTTGAAGAAAGAAGATATGGCAAAGTACCTGCCATTGAAAACAGCAAGGAAAATAACAGTGTAGTTGGCATACTTTTAAAAATGTAGTTCTTGTTGGACACAGGAAGTCATTTAGCCTCAAATTGGAACGTGACATAATGGAACGTGTCAAAGACATTGTTAAAAAACAAACAAATTGGAATTGAGCTGCATATAGTTTGTCTTAGATCTCACAGTCAGTTTCGCACATTAAGACAGTCAAACATGCAGAGCTGATAAATTCTCCTGTTGGAGAGGTTTTTGGAGAATTTCACAAAACTCAGTGGGATCTTGGTGGGGATACTGACATTTACCACTGAGTTCTTTAATGACAGCTAAACAAGAGAGCACCACTCCTAATTTACTCAAGTAGAATTCAATATCATAACAAAGCAATTGCAAAACACTGTTCTTTTATGAAACCAATTTTCATGCCATGATGTTTTAACTATTTCATTTACCAGTGACTTTGTTTTGCTTTCTAAAACCTGCACACTTATCCTGGGCAGGAGTTTTCTTATGTAATTATTTTACTTTCCTTATTTTATACCTTCTACTATCATTAATCACATATACATACTATATATAGTATATATACATATGCAGTAGCGGGATATATATGTGCATCCTTAACAAATATAAGCATTTAAGTGTAACATACATTCCAATTCACCATTCCTTCTTATATCATGATTTTTAAAAATATTTAAATTATATATATTTATTTTCCCTTTTGTTGCCCTTGTTTTTAATTGTTGTTGTAGTTATTATTGTTGTTGTTATTGATGTCATCATTGTTGGATAGGACAGGGAGAAATGGAGACAGAGGGGGAGAAAAAGACCTGTAGACCTTCCCACCTGCAGACTTGCTTCACCGCTTGTGAATTGACTCCCCTGCAGGTGGGGAGCCGGGGGCTTGAACCAGGATCCTTGCGTGGTCCTTGCACTTTGCACCACGTGCACTTATCCTGCTGCACTACCGTCCAACTCCCCGTATACCATAATTTTACAGCTCCTGCTCAAATAGCTCTAAAACTATGGTTTTGAGATTGCCAGAGTTAAACAGTTTTTAACTTTTTCCCTATGAGACACCCTAGGTCATACCATGTCTTGTATCAGTAAAGACATTTGAATAAATGATCCTTGTTGACAACAGAAGGAATGGTGTAAAGAATATATATTTGCCAGAACCTCAAAGATTTCCCTGCTTCTTCTGGGTGTTGGAAGTCTACTCTACTTGATGACTTTTACAAATGTTAATGATATAGAAAAATAACAGAGAAAGGTCAAGATCATTTTGGGGGAATGGCTTGCTCTCTTATGGGGGACTTCAAACGTGAATTTGAGGGGACTGGGCAGTGGCAAAGTGGTTAAGTGCACATTACCATGCACAAGGAAGTAACTGGGCTCACCCCGCTGCTTCCCACCTGCAGAGAGACACTTCACAAGCAGTGAAGCAGGTCTTCAGGTGCCTCTCTCTTTCTTCTCTCTCTCTTCTCAATTTTTCTCTGTTCTGCCCTATCGAATAAAAAATAGAAAGGGGGAAGGAAAAAATGACTGCTGGGAGTGGTGGGTTTGTAGTACCAGAATAGAGCCCCAGCAATAAACATGGTGGAGGAAGAAAAGAAAAAGAAAAAAAAGGAATTTGACATACATACTTTCTTCCTCTTAGGGCTGAGATGAGTAAACTTAGTCTGAGGCAGACAATGAGACATATCAGAAAAGTGAAACAGGAACAGATAGGATCCCTGGGGACTCATGGTAGTTAGTGATATTTACAAATGGAGGTGATTACAAGCTAAAAAAAAATATATATATATAGATATAGTGATATTTACAAATGGAGGTGATTATAAGCTAATATATATATATATATATATATATATAGATAGATAGATAGATAGATAGATAGATATATCATGTAAACAGGCTTGAAAGTGGAATGTCCTTGCTGAGAGTTGGGTTTGCTATTTATACTCTGGAAGATAATTCTCTGAGAGCTTTACTTTTCAACAGCTTTCCTTGTCCAGACCTCCTCTCTTAAATATAATTCTCTTGTTATTTTCTGTGAAAGGGTCTTATTGATGTCTTAGCAAAGCAAGCAAGCAAGCAAACAAACACCCCATCACATTTTGTAAGCATTTAATTACATTATTTCTTTTATAGACTTTCCCCAAAGAATTACAAAGAGAAAGAAAGATAGGTAGGTAAGTAGGTAAGTAGGTAGGTAGATAAATAGGAAGAAGAAGAAAAAGAAGAAGGAAAAAAAAAAAGGAAGGAAGGAAGACAGACCAGAACACTGCTAGATCTGGTTTATGGTGATGCAGGGGATTGAACCAGGGATTCTGGAGCCTCAGGCATGAAAATCTTTTTGCATAATTATTATATGTTCTCCTCACCTAAGATTTTTACACTTTATTCTTTAGATAACTATTAGTTTTCAACAGGAAAATTTTACTATTGCTCCTTGCTCCGCTTTTGTCTTCAACTTACAAATGGAGAAAGGAGTATGCCTTTTCTTTAACGGCATCTGGTGTCAAAGCTATGATCTTTTGGCTAGACCCTTGAATCTCAGAGAGAGAGAGAGATGGTTGTAGCAGTCAGAGAGACCTTGGATTTCAACTGGAATGAGTTTCAACAGCCTGCTGAGTTCTACAGTGTGAAGGTTCACAACAGGCCAAGTCCTGCTTCTGAGATCAATTCAAGTCAACAGATTAAATGCCTTCAGGGTGTGCTCAGCCCTGTGGTGAAATACAAAATAAATAAAAAAACTAGTCACCCTGCCTTCAGAAACAGAAGCAAGAGCAAACCATCTGTGATGGAACTACTGTAAGTGATCTTCCTACTTGAAAGTGTGTAAGGAAATCCGGCAAACTCAGGTATCTAGGACTCATCCTAAAATTCTCTCTGTATGGTGTTATCTGGCCTCTCTGGGATCTGGGTAAGAGTTTGATCCCACTGTAGACCCATGGTTGTGTGTGTCTCCCAGGGATATAATATTTTCCCCAGACAAACATAGAGACAGCATGAATGAGCTTTGGATGAGATGACAAGTGCCCAGCCATCTACATCTAGAAGCTATGCTCCATTAGATTAGCCATTTTCACAATCAGACTACTTTATTTCACAAAAAGTGGGAATTCGTTATTAATCTATCAGCAATTCATTGTGCATCTACTAAATGCCAAGTGTTGTGCTAAATGACTTCCAACTGAGATAATGGATGGGGAATGAGTTTCTTTTTCTCTTTCTTTCTTTCTTTCTTTCTTTCTTTCTTTCTTTCTTTCTTTCTTTTTTGCCTCCAGGGTTATTGCTGGGGCTCAGTGCCTGTACCATGAATCCACTGCTCCTGGAGGTCTTCCCCCCCCCCTTTTGCTGCCCTTGTTGTAGCCCTGTTGTGGTTATTATCATTGCCGTTGATGTTGTGTTGTTGTTGGATAGGACAGAGAGAAATGGAGAGAGGAGGGAAGACAGAGAGGGGAGAGAAATACAGACACCTGCAGACCTGCTTCACTGCCTGTGAAGTATTTCCCCTACAGGTGGGGAGATGAGGGCTCGAACCAGGATTCCATTCTGGTCCCTGCGCTTTGCGCCACAGGCGCCCAACCCTCTGCACACCACCACCTGACCACCTTTTTTTTTTTTTTTTTTTTACTAGAGCACTGCTCAGCTCTAGTTCATGATGGTGCAAGGGACTGCACCTGGAACTTCAGAGTCTCAGGTATGAAAGACTCTTTGCAGAGGCAGACTGGGAGTATGGATTGACCAGTCAATGCCCATGTTCAGCAGGAAAGCAATTAGAGAAGCCATACCTTCCACCCTCTGCAACCCACAATGACCCTGGGTCCATGCTCCCAGAGGCATAGAGAACGGGAAAGCTATTGGGGAGGGGATGGGATATGGAGATTGGGTGGCAGGAATTGTGTGGAGTTGTACCCCATTGATTGTATCCTATGACTTTGTTAATGTTTCCTTTCTTAAATAAATAAACAAATTAAAAATAAGTAAATAAATAAAAATAAAAATCACACACACAAAAGAAAGTCTCTTTGCATAACCATTATGCTATCTACCCCCTCGAAATGAGTTCTCTAACAATAAATTTCTATATGGTATGAATAATTTTAGTTGGTAGGGGAACCTAAAGGCTATGGAAAACAGCCTGGAATGTTACATATTATTCAATAATAAAAATACCACTAAAATGCCATTTAAAATAAAGTCACACTCATTCTAACATTACATAAGTTTCTGATTATTGAAAATGAACATGTACATGTATTATATTAAATTCATGACTGCTAGCTTTTCACCAAATTTTTGAGATCTGGCTCAAGGAGTCTTCAAAAATGACTTCTTTTTCATAATTTAGTTAGCATTCCAAGCAAGAGAAGACATCAACTGATGACATGAGAGGATGGGAACATCCATGTTCCTCTACCACATACTGTAATATCTAGTGACTGAGAATGAGCCCTGAAGACCATTTGAACATTCCTGTCACTAATGCTGTAAATACTACTCAAAAATATATTTTATTTGTTTTATTTTTAAAAAAGAAAGATACAGAGAGCGAGGGAGAAGAAGAGGGAGAAGGAGATGGAGGGAGGGAGAGAGAGAGAGAGAGATTGAGGAATGAGTTCATAGTACTGCTCAATTCTTGTGGTGGTGTGAGAGATTGAACCTGGGACTTCAAAGCCTCAGGCATGAAAGCTTTTTGCATAACAATTATGCTACCTCTCCTACTCTGAATACTTTCTTTAAAAAACGCGGCACTGATCTTCCTCCTTTTAATCTCAAGGACATATAGTGGACCTCTGCTGTATCATAGATCACTAGATTTTGTGTGTTTTGTAATGATTTATTTCTCTTAACAGACTAAGTTCTTTGGTGATTCACTCCTCCCACCTGTCTCCCACTCTTCATTTTTTGCATCCCCCTAAAACCAGCACAATGCTACACAGAACTAAGATTAATGAGTTAGAAATATCTACCCTTGTCTTTAAGGGCTCCATTTCTTTGCTAAGCTAATTTTCTCTAAAGCAGGCCAGACAAAACCTGCACTTTAATGATGTTTAATCGTTTTTGGCTTGAAAAGACTAATATTAAGATCCACATTATTCTTGTTACTTGTATACAGTACCTCTTATGAGATATTTATATATAACCATAGATCTTACATACATATATAAAAACAAACACATTCAAACTATATCATGGTCATCTATTACTGACACAACTTATCCCCCCCCCCCTTTCCTCTTATGTAGTAATCAGAATGTTCTTTGAGTGCCACTTTACCTTGATTTTAAATATGGTATTTATCATGACATTGCAACCTTGAAAACCCACCAAGAGCAGGCATATGGCTTACACAAGGGAGAGGCCTTCTGTGCTAGTGCTTTGCATGCTGAACTCCCCTGCTTATTTTAATAGGTTGTGTTCAAGAGAGAGTGGAGGACATAGAAGGTGAATCTGGAAAGGTACCTGGGCAGGAAGAATAACTGAAGTGTTTTCTCTACCCATCTCTCACAGTCCCTTCCCAGGATAGAGGAAAGGAACACTTTAAACTGGCTACCCACTCTATTCTGGTAGGTCTTGAGGTCAAAATCTGATACAGAAGAGGGAGTATTGACCCAGGATTTTCTTTGCACATCTCATTCTTCGAATAAAGGCCTCTTGCACTTTGTATAAATCGACCCTAAGATCATGTTCACACCAAAGGACTTTTGTTCACGAAGTCTCTCAGTGGTAAGTAATTGAACAGAAAGAGAGAGAAAGAGAGAGAGAGAGAGAGAGAGAGAGAGAGAGAGGATGGTAAGGAGATCTAAAGCTGGACACATAGATATGCACAGAAACCAGCACGCAAATTGCCAGTACCCATTGCAGACACTCTCCTTGAGCAATTCTGAGAAATACTGGTGATGGCTGACTCCCCCATGTTATGTAGGTCAGAAGGACATGAGAACCCAGCTATAAAAAAATCACAGCAAAATATACCCTCAATTGGTCCTAAGGAGTTATATAAAGCTCCTCTAATTGACCACATCAGAGGAAGGTTTGAACTTCTTGCATGAAAACAACTTACCATTCCTGGTGATAACACCATTCACAATAAGGTTTTACTCTAAGTGTTCAAGAATAATAGAAACAGCATTTTTAAATAAATGTGTTGCGACACGCAGGCAGTATTTTCAAAAGCATCACCTGCTCCCCTCTCAGAAAGCTAGGTTGCTGCTCTGCTGGAAAAGTCAGATTGGCTCTCATCAATTTTTTTTTTCAATAAACAGTGTCTGAGAGGGATTTCTTTGGGCACTTGAATGATACATGTGTACAAAGAAAAAGATTTCTTTCATAGAGACACACAAAAAAATATCTTTTGCCCTGAACAGGCTATTCAACTGAACTCACCTTTATTAATTCAACTGAGTTTTATTATGTTCACAAGTTGAATTTTTTGATATCCACCCTTCTAAAATTTTTCTGTAATGGAGCAATTTGTCACTATTAGTCTCAACTTGAGGTGACAAATCAATAAGGAGGATAATTATTTAGTGATATCTTTGTATTTGGATCAAGTAAATACCACAAGATTTGTGAATAAGGGCATATTCTCAGGGGCATAAGAGGAAAAAGACGAAAAATAGAGATCTATAAAAATCAACATTTTACTTAAACTCATAGCTATACTTGTAATAGTAATTAAGAACTACTTTCTTTTTTAAAGTTTTTATAATTTATTTATTTATTGGACAGAGACAGAGAAATTGAGAGGCCAGGGGGAGATAGAGAGGGTGAAAAATAGAGAGACATCTGCAGCCTTCTTCACTGCTCATGAATCTTCCCCACTGCAGGTAGGGACTAGGGGCTTGCACCGGATCCTTGAGCACTGTAATGTGTGTGCTCAACCAGGTGTACCACAACCTGGCCCCTAAAAACCGCTTTCTTATTAGGTATGTTTTGGTGTCCTGTAGGGTAATTGTAATGCAAATGTGTGTAAGCTGTCTTATCTCAGTAAACCATTTTCTGACTCTAGCAGAATTCAACTCACTTTTGAGACTATCTACCCATCTTAATGTTAGATTACATAGATTTAGGATTCTGTCCCCTAACATCATCTCCACTACAAAGACAAGTCAGAAGCTTAGACTGTTAACCTATGCTGCTACTTCTCTTCTTCTTCCTCTTCCTCTTCCCTTTCCCTTACCCCTTTCCCTTTTCCTTCTTCTTCTTAACTTTATCAGTGATTTAATTATGATCAACAAGACTGTGGTACAATTTCCATACAGTTCCCATCACTAGAGTTTCTCTGATATCTGATTACTGTAAAAAATGGCGACTAATTCCTAGCACTGCAAAAACGGTATCATCTGTTTTCCATCTACACCATGCCTCGGCCTCGCGTGAGCTTAATGTGCAGCTTGGCGACACGAGAATCCGGCATGAAGCCCAGCCAGTCTATCTTGGCGTTACTCTCGATCGCACTCTGTCATTTCACGAACATCTCATAAAAACTGCAGCAAAGGTGGTCGCGAGGAATCACATCATTGCAAGACTGGCCAGCTCCTCATGGGGTGTGAGCGCTTCCACACTACGATCATCTCTGGCATTATGCTATTCCACTGCAGAATACTGTGCCTCAGTATGGTTCCGTAGCCCCCGTGTCCACTTGGTCAATTCCAAATTATATTCCTCCATGAGGATAATTTCTGGTACCATCCGTTCCACCCCGGTTCCATGGCTGCCAGTTCTTAGCAACATCGCCCCGCCAGATATTCGTCGGGATGCGGCATCATCTAAGTTCATTTCCCACGTCTACGCTCGACCGGACGTGCCAATATACGCGGATATCTTCGCCCACCCTGTCCAACGCTTGACGTCTCATCACCCAATCTGGTCCCCTATGCCTACACTGAACTTCTCTGTTCCAGACTCTTGGAAACAGAGTTGGCAGTCAGCTGAGGTAAAGAACAAACACCTCATCACAGACCCCTGCAAGCGTCAACCCGGCTTTGACCTAGCACGTTATGATTGGGCCCTCCTCAATTGCTATCGAACAGGCCATGGCCGGTGCGCCACTTTGTTCCATCGCTGGGGAGCCAGAGATGACCCGAACTGCCCCTGCGGCTCCAGACAGACTATGACCCACATAGTCAACGACTGCCACCTCTCCAGATTCAAAAGGAGGTCTCGAAACTTTACATCAGGCTCAACCTGATGCTGTTGACTGGCTACGGAAGAAGGGCAAACGCTAGAAGAAGAACTAGAGTTTCATATACCCTTCCCTCCATTGGAAGGGTCCCTAGTCTTTATCTGTATGCAAGTTTGGACCAAAGATCTTTATGGGGTGCAGGAGGTGGGAGGTCTGGCTTCTGTAATTGCTTCTCCACTGGACATGGGTGTTGCCTGTGTTTCTAAACAGCTTGTATAGATTAGAGATTGGTAAGAGGTTTTCTCTCAGATTCTAGTTAATTTACTAGAACAGCACACAGAATTTAGGGAATCAGTTTACTCTCCAGATCACCTATTTATTACAAAGGATATTACTCAGGAACAATCATTTGAAAGAGATGTTTACAGCAATGTCTGGACAAAAGGCATGGAGCTTTCATGCCCTTTCCAGGGCTACCAATCTCTCCAAACATCCACACGTTCAGGAAACCAGTAGATGGACAAAGCCTCTCCTCTTGGGTTTTTATGGAGGTCTCATTATATAGGCATCTGAGATTAAACAGTTAACACTTAGTATATGAATTCAACCTATAACCTCTCAGGACTGAAAATCTAACTCTTCATTTTATGTTCGACTCCCTGGGAACCAGCCTGTATTTCTTTTGGGAGTAGGGGTACTCCCCTAAAAGCTCTCAAGTTAGGGCTGGGTAGTGGCACATCTGCTAGAACATACATATGATCATGTGCAATGACATAAGTCTCAGATCCCCACCTTTGGGGAGAAGGCTTCATGACACGAGCAGTGCTGCTGGTGTCTCTTCTATTTTTCTCTATATCCTTCTCTCTGTCCCCCTCTCTATCTTCTATCAAAACAAGAAGAAGAAGAAAGAGGAGGAGGAGGAGGAGGAGGAGACAAAAAAGATGACTCTGGAGTAATGGACTTCAATAGGCACTGAGCTTCAGCTATAATCCTAGTAGCAAAGGAAAACATAAAGCAAAACAACAATAACCCCCCCCAATACTTCATTAACATAACAATAGTCGCCTTTATTAAGTTTTTGCACTTAGTAAATTCCAAGGCTTTTTAGCATCCAGGAACTGTGGCTGAAGACCAAATATATGTGAAAAATAAAGTTTGACACGTGAATGAATGAATATTTTTTGTAAGTCACGATACTTTCAGGTAGTAATTTCTACCCAATCATATTTTACCATAGTTTAATGTACATAATCATTTGAGATCTGAAATAATCAAATTTGTTCAAGAATGAACTTTGCTAGAACTGGGTGAGGGAAAGAGGAAGCAAAGTCTATGAAAATTAACTTTTTTTGTGATACCTTTCAAAATGACTATATATATTTATAAATATTGAAAAAAGGCATATTGACTTCAATTAAAATACATATTGTTTGAAAAGCTTCATTTTTAATGAAAAGAGTAAACCAAATAATATTTTAATCTACACTACTTTGTTTGTCCAGGTGTGATTACAGTCTATTAACTTTTAAGGTCATATCTGTGTCCTTAAGTATTCCACATGTGGAGATGTGAATATACTAGAACTGCTGGCTGAAATGTCAACATGTTGAAAACAGAAAATGACAAATTTAACTTCAAACTGAAAATTAAGTGCAAGTTCATATCCACACAATTTTTAGTTGGTGAGAGTTCTAATTAACAATATGATAGTCATAAGATTCAATAAATTCTTACAGAAGTGTTTTTTTTTTTCAGGAATAATCAGATGTTGAAATAGTTGATTTAGATAATACTTGAATGAAGACTCTAATCTCTTATTGTATAATTCTAGGAGCCAATGCTGAGCTATACAGACCTCTGGGTTTATTTAATACAACTTTCTAATATGGTCAGGTTCACCAAGCAAGAAGAAAAACATGTCATGAAAAACTATACCTTATAAATAATTTCATAATTGTAATAATGTTCCACTGAAAGATCTCAAAGCATCTTTCTTCTACTTAGAGTCAATCTGGAAATAATTTCATCTGTTCTATTCCTACCTTTGGGTTTCTATTTATTAAACAATGTGTTCTGTTTTATGTTACAGCCTTTCAGCCACCAAGTTGTAGATGCTACTATGATTCCATCCTGACTTCCTGGGCAGATGACCTCAACAATGTGTCTTGGAACCTCACCTCTCCAGAGCCCTGCCCCACTAGGGATAGTTAGAAATAGGTTGAGGTATGGACCAACATGACCATGTCCAAGTCCAGAGGAGAAGCAATTACAGAAGCCAGACCTTCCATCTTCCACATTCCAAAAAGGACTTTGGTCCATACTCCCAGAGTGATAAAGAATAGGGATGTTTCTAGTGAAGGGGATAGGGTATAGAGCTCTGGTGGTGGGAACCGTGTGGAATTGTGCCCTGTTATCTTACAGTCTTGTTTATCATTATTAAACTACTATTTTAAAAAAGGACTATATTGGGAGTCTGGCGGTAGCGCAGCGGGTTAACACATGTGGCACAAAGTGCAAGGACCCGTGTAAGGAGCCCAGCTCCGTGATGCAGGTCTGCAGGTGTCTTTCACTCCCTCTCTCTGTCTTCCCCTCCTCTCTCCATTTCTCTCTGTCTTATCCAAAAATGATGACATCATCATCATCAACAACAACAATAACTACAACAATAAAACAACAAGGGCAATAAAAGGGAATAAATAAAATTAAAAAAAAAAAACAAATGACCATACCATAAACCATTAACCCCATAACAAAAATAAATAAATTAGAAAATTGTTGGATTGCCTATTCCCATTTCTTCTTAAATCAAGTTGACAATTACACTCCTCCATGAATAAAGTATGATAAAAATCTATGAACATTGAAAATGCCTGCAATCTTCCCATTAGCTAGTAGGTCTTAAGGAAAGAAGTTCACAGTAGATACTTGTTGTAGAACATGCCACTCCTATGAAATAGTCACCATCATCAACAGTACCAATAGGCACAAGTTAACGAGTAATTTATATACTGGTACTTGAGTATATTAATCAAATTTTGCATTTACAAGAGTAGAAATACACTGTTATTATTACTATTTAAGAAACAAAGACACTGAGAAGTCCAGAAATATTGCTGTATTTTTAGAATTAGGAATTGACAGAATAAGAATTTGGACCTAGGGAGTCGGGTGGTATCACAGCGGGTTAAGCGCATATGGTGCAAAGCACAAAGACTAGTGTAGGGATCCCGTTCCAAGCCCCGGGCTCCCCACCTGCAGGGGAGTCGCTTCACAAGCGGTGAAGCAGGTCTGCAGGTGTCTTTCTCTCCTCTTCTCTGTCTTCCCCTCCTCTCTCCATTTTTCTCTGTGCTATCTAACAAGGGCGACATCAATAACAACAACAATAACTACAACAACAATAAAAAAACAAGGGCAACAAACAGGAAAAATAAATAAATATTAAAAAAAAAGAAAAAAAGAGTTTGGACCTAGGTGATTCAGTTCATTTCCAAGTTCCATGTTAACTTTGTCACAACAAACGGTAATGCAACTGACAATGTACTGATAAAATATTTTTACTGATTAAAAAAATAAAGACAAAAAAGGTGCCGCATATAAATAAATAAAAGCTGTCCATATGATTCCTGAAGACTTATATTGAAATAAATTCCTTTGTTAACAAACAGAAGACTTGTTTCTGTATTGATTTCATCCTGTTTTTCTTTTTCCTAATTGCTGATGACATTTTATTTATTTTTTGGTTTGTTGCACGTCAAATATTATCATTTCCACATATGATGAATATGGAAATATTTCTTTTTAAATTAATTAATTTAAAAAATATTTATTTATTCCCTTTTGTTGCTCTTGTTTTATTGTTGTAGTTATTATTGTTGTTGTTATTGATGTTTTCTTTGTTGGATAGGACAGAGAGAAATGGAGAGAGGAGGGGAAGACAGTACTGTTTCATTGCTTGTTAAGTGTGCTCTACCTGACCCTCCCACAAGTGGGAAAAGGGGGTTCGAACCCAGGTCCTTGTGCACTATCATGTGTGTGCTCAATCAGGCGCCCCAATGCCAGGCCCTATATTTTTTGTTTTTATATGGTGCCAGGAATGAGCCAAGGATCTTATGCATGCACAGTACTGCGTAAAGGCCTTCCTGTCTCAAATTATTTTGAGAGAGAGAGAGAATAAGAAGACTGGGCTGGAGAGGGAGATAGAGGGAGACACACCACTCACCACTGCACCATACCATCATCCATTCTGATGAAACTGACCATGGGGCGGGGGTTGCTTCACAAGTGGTGAAGCAGGTCTGCAGGTGTCTAACTTTCTCTCCCGCTCTTGTCTTCCCCTCCTCTCTCATTTTCTCACTGTCCTATCAACAACAACAGCTATCACAACTACAAGGACAATAAAATGGGGAAAAAAAAATGGCCTCCAGGAGCAGTGGATTCATAGTGCAAGTACTGAGCCCCGGCAATAACCCTGGAGGCAAAAAAAAAAAAAAAAAAAAAGAAAGCAGAAAGAAAAGGAAAAGAAAGGAAGAAACTGTCCATAGTGTTCCCACGTGGTAACAGGTATTGAACCTAAGACCTTACATGGTAAAACATACATTCTACCTATGGAACCATCTCCTGGGTCTCGTTGATGATAATCTGAAGGAGAACTATTTAAATGTCTTCTGTGAGTGGGACTTCATGGTGTGGAGTGGATTGGCCTTATCCTGTGACTAGGAGATTTTACAGACACATCCCATCATTTCATGTGGCACCTATTTCACAGCTTTCACTCTTGTTGCCATAGAGAAGATATGGCTTAAGATTTTAGTGACAGTAAGTTTTGGCAGTAAGTATTGGGGCAAGAGTAAACCTAGGGAGTGGGTGCAATAAGACTCACCTGGGACCTGGGAGGGTACCTGCTTTGTCATGAGTGTGGCTCAGGTTCAAGTCCCTGGAAATACTATGTGGAAGTGCTACGGCCTAGGGCAAGACTTAGTGTTATGGTTTCTCTCCCTGCCTTTTTCTCTGTCTCTGTCTTTCTCTCTGAAAAAGTTTGGTCTGCAGCAGGGATGCTGCAATAACAGAAATAAACCCACAAAATACAGAATATATCTTGATATAGGTACAACCACTGAAGGGTGTTTTACAGGATCCAGCTGTTCATTAGTGCACATCTGTCTATACAGAGACCATCACCAAGTAGCAGCTAGTGCACCATGCATAAAGATATCTGTCCTAAAACTTCACAGTCCACTTCAATGTCCAAGAGTATTTTCATTGTGTTTATTTTTTTTAAAAGGGCCTTGAACTGTCTCCAGATTTTAACTCAGGAGGGCAATGTTTTATATTTGATAGCAGATTAAATTGAAATAAAAAACTTCACAATGGTGTGTCTTTAAACATGTTTAAAAGTGAGTTTAACAATGACCTCTCAGAATTTAAGAGTTATTTCTTCCATTTAACTATCCCTGGGACAGTCCCCAACAAATCCATTTTGTCCTCTCTACCCTCACCCCTTTTTAAACTTCCTAATGGAGAGTACATTACTATCCAATTTTAATTCACTATTATAAAAGTGACCTCAAAAAAAAAGACACTTTTCTAAATGTCTTTTGTTCTTATTTCCTCATATGTTATATACCTTAACAAGAAAGCCCATTTATATTGCTGAGCTTTAAAAAGATATTTATTCATTAAAATGAGAGTGAGACAGGGAGTGCCAGAGCACTTTACTATGGGGAATTAAGTGTCAGGGGTGGATCTTGGGCTCTCAGCCATAGAAGTTCTGTTCTCTACCAACCACTGAACAAAAATCCCAGGCTCTGATTTATTGTATTTTAATTTATTTATAAAAAGGAAACAGTGACAAAACCATAGGATAAGAGCGGTATAACTCCACACAATACCCACCACCAGATCTCCGTATCCCATCCCCTCCCCCAATAGTCTCCTATTCTTTATCCCTCTGGGAGTATGGATCTAAGGTCACTGTGGGATGCAGAAGGTGGAAGGTCTGGCTTCTGTAATTGCTTCCCCACTGAACATGGGCGGAGGATTTTGTTTTAAATTGAGGTGAAGTTCTTCTTCTTCTAGCGTTTGCCCTTCTTCTGTAGCCAGTCAACAGCGTCAGGTTGAGCCTGTTGTAAAGTTTCGAGACCTCCTTTGAATCTGGAGAGGTGGCAGTCATTGAGGTGAAGTGACACCTATGCAATCAGCAAAATAATTCACCTGGATAGTACACCGGCCTTGTCACAGGTGCCCACAATCCAGGTTCAACCCAGACTAGTGGTGAATTGAAGTGTCAGTGCTATAATCTCTCCCTCTCCCTCTCCCTCTCCCTCTCCTTCTCCCTCTCCCTCTCTAGACTCTCTCTCTCCCTCTCCCTCTCTCTCTCTCTCAGCAATGATAGAAAAATAATATATACTTTTGGCTAATTGACACAGATATGTCCAGATATTATATTATACTCAGAGACCTCTTAAGAGGACACAAACATCTCCCAACTCCAGTCAGTCTGGAAACTTCAAGGTCTTCATTCATTTCTAGGTCTCAGGCCAAACAGGAGGCACTGAACTATGCCATCTGTGCCCAGGTTCAGAGATGAACTTGCCTCTTCATAAAGAAGGAATTAAGAAGCAAGTTTTTTTTTTGGGGGGGGGAGGGGGGATGGGCGGTAATGCATTGGGTTAAGCACGCCTAGTGTGGAAGAAAAAAAAAGAGGACATGTGCAAGGATCCCAGTTCAGGCTCAGGCTCCCCACCTGCAGGGGGGCTGCTTCATAAATGGTGAAGCAGGCATGGAAGTGTCTATTTGTCTCTCTTTCTCTCTATTTCCCCACCTCAATTTCTCTCTGTTCTATCCAATAAAATGGAAAAAAAAAAAGTGGCTGCTAGGAGTAGTGGATTTGAAGTGTTGGTGGCATTAGCCCCCAAATAACCTTGGAGGCAAAAAAAAAGCTTGTAAGCACCCCAGATGCCCAACCACAGATGAGTGGCTAAAAAGTTGTGCTACATATATACAACATACTACTACTCAACTTTTAAAAATGATGGAACCAACTTCTTTTCATCATCTTGGATGGATCTTGAAGAAATATGTTAAGTGAGATTAGCCAAAAAGAGAAAGATAAATACTGGCTGATTTCTGTGGAACATATGAAACAAGAAAAGGGAAACTACAATGTGAAATTTAACTAGGTGTGGTTGTGGTGCATTTCACCAAAACAAAGATCTCTAGGAGGAAGGAGTGGGAGGCACTGGAGAGAATGTTAGGATTCTGGTGCATAATGGAGGGAATCAACTTAATTTGAAGCTGAAAATGCTTTGCAGACACTTTTCATGGGGAGAAAACTATAATACTATGTATTAGCAACTGCTGGGCTAGCCTGAGGGTGTTTCTTCCCAGGTACATGCTCTCTGGGTTGGAAAAAATTCGACTGGAGCCAACCTAGGCTGCTGCTTACTCAGCGATGCTTGTGACTGAGCGGGAACACAATGCCATGCTGGTTTTATTCATCTGCATTTATATCTTTCGAGGCGGAAGTGGTAGGTCAGAAAAGGATATATGTAGGAGAGTGGGTGGAAAGAAGGAAAGCTTCCATCTAACCATTGGGAATTAAACCAATGCCCTGCAGGCAAGGTGGGTCTTCAGCTGTTGTGAAGGTTCTAACCAGTGGGGATTAAACCAATGCCTTGCAGGCAGAGTGGGTCTCAGACAAACCGATGATTATGTAAATAGACCACAGCGTTAAGCAATGCAGGGGGCCTGGTGTAATAACCAACAAGCAACTTTACTTTAAATCATCATCTCTCAAATACAACGATTAAAAGATAATCATAATGAAAATTATCATAAAGTGTCTGACAAATTTAATACTCTTTAACCTTTTCTTTGTATCAAATGCTTTGTCTATAAAATATTAAAATATCCAAAAGTGAAATCTGAAGTCAAGCATTTTTTTTTCTTTAAAAAACAAACACAGAACCACTTGCAGTCATCAAAATAGCTTATAATCTTTTGACAGTGTTAATTTATGTTTTTGTTCTCGCATCAAATCCAAATCATTCATTACTAACCAGTTAGTGATATCATTTTTTTAAAAATACTTTTTTATTGGATGGGGTTGGGTGTGGGTTAAGCACACGTGGTGCAAAGCGCAAGGACCGGCACAAGGATCCCGGTTTGAGCCCCCTGCTCCTCACCTGCAGGGGAGTTGTTTCACAGGTGGTGAAGCAGGTCTTCAGGTGTCTATCTTTCTCTCCCTTTCTCTGTCTTCCCCTCCTCTCTCCATTTCTCTCTGTCCTATCCAACAACGAACAACATCAACAATAGTAATAATAATAACCACAACGAGGCTACAACAACAAGGGCAACAAAAAGGGGAAAAAATGGCCTCCAGGAATGGTGAATTCATGGTGCAGGCACTAAGCCCAGCAATAACCCTGGAGGGAAAAAAATTTTTATTGGATAGAGACGGCTAGAAATTGAGAGGGAGGGAGAGACACAGAGGGAGAGAGACAGAGAGATACCTGCAGCCCTGTTTCACCACTTGAAAAGCTCCCCCCCACAGGTGGGGATAAAGGGCTCAGAACCTGGGACATTGTACACTGTTACAAGTGCACTCAACCAAGTGCGCCTACACCCAGCCCCGACATCAATTTTCAGCCACAGTTAAGGTTGAGTGTTATATAGATTCTTTGCTTTTCCCTTCCCCTTTTGATCGATATTGATTCAGTAGGAGAAAATTTACACTTCTTCTTCTAGCGTTTGCCCTTCTTCCGTAGCCAGTTAACAGCGTCAGGTTGAGCCTGATGTAAAGTTTCAAGACCTCCTTTGAATCTGGAGAGGTGGCAGTCGTTGACTATGTGGGTAACGCGTTTGGCAAAGGACAGCCCCTCAACATTAAATTGGAGGACCAACAGCTTGAAAGCTGTCAGGAGCTGCTTGTTGCTGGCTTTGAAAGTGACTGGGATCCATGTGGATTCAGTCGGCTAGGAAGGATCGTCAGTTTCCCCAATGAATGGGTACTCACAGGATGCACCACTAATTCTATATGATTCGAAGGCTTCGCAATTTTGTGTTTACTTTTACAAAGGTCTGGTAAAGGGTGGAGTTTACTCACTAAAAATGTTAGCCTGGGCTTATTAGTGGATTTCAATTATTTATGGTACCCCTTTTCTTCACTTTGAAAACAGACTGCATAATATTTTACACAATTTTCATTTTCTCTATCCAAGTGTTTGAATCAGTAGTAAGTATCTGTGCCTTGGAAATTGTGTGGTATGATAACATGCACTATATTTACACTAAAATCTTAATAAGATGATCTAAAAGTATACTTATTATGTCTGGCATAAATCAGAACAGCCAACTTCTAGAAATCTTGCTAGATAACATACTCCAGAGAGAATCTTAGAAAATACAGAGCTTTATGTTGACTAAAGTATTCCTAAGTTCCCTTCTTTCTGAGTTAAAAGAACCAAAGAGATATAGCCCGATACCCTACCTATTGGACCAACAATTAGTAGTTTAAAAAATGTTAAGGGACTTTTCCTTGTACTAAGATCTTTTAAATTTAATTTAAAGAATTCTAATATAAGCATTAGGTAAATTTACTTAATATTTATAATATTGAAAAAGCCATAAATATTAAATTTGTTTTTACAAATCAAGTAAGGATAATATTAAAGCAAAGGTCTCATAACTGAAGTTATTAATTTTTTTTACTTGAAATAGAAAAAAAGGATCTTGTTCAAGAAGAAAACTACAATAAACTTCAATTTTGTAAAGACAGATTTTTTTGTAGGTGTGAATCTATATGCCTAAACTATACAGTGTTGTAAATCAATGTTACAAGTCAAAAAGGCAAATTATACAGTTGCGCTGGCTGACAGGAAAAGTCTGGTGCCATGTGATAACTTCAGTTTCACCATCAAAATACATGCTTACATCTATATTTTATGTCCCACATGCGCTACTGCTGACTCCCTACATGTATATTTTAAAGGCAGTAGCCTACACGCCTAGCAGCAACTCTCTCTTACGAAAAGTCATTGTTCAGTACGTATCTCAGAGGAGCACTAAAATATTCAAGCTCATATATTAGCTATTAAAGACTAAATGGTTGTCCTAGAGAACCTCCCGGTATGACAAGAGTGCTTCTGATGACTTGACAAGAGAAAGGTTTGAAGAGACAGTACTTAAAGACAGAGGAGGCTGACATATTACAGTAGCATTATAAAGAGCTTTTTCTAAGGTGAAATACTAGAGAGTGGAAGAAGTCTCAACAGTGGGTTTCAGAGAACCAATAGTTACTTTTGTATATTGATCTATATCTTCGTAGGCGAGAACATACAGGTGATTATTTCCCCCCTTTGAGTGTGTGGCTCCCATTGGCAATAAGGAGCTGTGAACCTGATTCCCAGAATACTTCCATGATAATTTAGCCCAAACGTTGAACTTATCTGAAGTCATTTATATAACTGTACAGGTAGGTTTTTATCTTTTCAGTGTGTATTATTCATATTTGAATGAAAAGTCATGCATGTGATTTGAAGAAAATATCCGCAAAAGTAACTCTGATACATAACAGATGCAGACTATGCACTTTAAATGTATACTGCATATAAATTAAATGCACATTTCTGGGGTGTTGTTTCCATAAGCTGTATAAAAAATAGAACACATACTACAATTCTGAAAGGGGGGGGGTGTCTTTAAAGAACACTGACTAAGAAAATAAATAATAATAAATTATAGAAGTCTATTTTGTAGTTAATTGCTTTAGCTAAATAGAGGAATCTCACCATTACTTAAATTGAGATCAATGGAAGAGAGAAATTAAAAATATTAAAGATGGCATATAATACAGCCATTTTTTCCCAGAGCTTTACTTAAATTTTGATCAATTGTTCACTGAATATTAAGAATGTGAACACAAGAACTTTTATGAAATGAATGTTATATGACTTTTCTTTCAGATACCCTTAGGGGAAAAAGTAAAAGATCAGTGTCTGAAAAGGATATTAAAGGAAAACAACAGTAGTTACAGCCTTTTTATGTTAACAATTAAACTAAAATTTTAGTGTTAGAAAAAAAAATCCTTATACCATTACATTCTGTGAGCTGAGAAGCAAAATGTCTTCTGCATTTTGAGTATTGCATTTGAGTCAGCGCCAATGTAGGGAAAATACAAGCTCAGTTGATTTGGATATAAAGTTGATTCAAATCTACACACCTGAAAATGATTATTTTATCAGTGACAAAAATCATAGGAAATGCCTTTTTTAAAATGTATTTTATTTGTTCTATTTTATTTTTTATTTTTAAAATAATTTATTATTATTTTTATTTATTGAAAAGAGACAGCCAGAAATCAAGAGGGAAGGGGGTGATAGAGTGGGAGAGAGACAGAGAAACACCTGCAGCCCTGCTTCACCACTCATGAAGCTTTCCCCCTACAGGTGGGGACAGGGGCTTAAAACTGGGTCCTTGCACGAGTGCTCAACCAGGTGTGCCACCACCTGGCCCCAGGAAATGTCTTAACAGATATGCTTAAGGTCTATACTCATGAGATGATTTTTTCCCCCTTAAACACAAACAGTATGTTGTCACCAAGAAGTATGCTCAATTTATTATTATTATTATTATTACCAGAACACTGCTCAGCTCTGGTTTATGGTAGTATGGGAGTTGAACCTGAAACTCTGGAGCCTCAGGTATGAGAATCTCTTTGCATAACAATTGTGCTATCTGCTCCTGGCCCAAACAGCTATTTTCTTGTGTAAAAATACTAACCCCTCATAATTTGAAAAACCCTTTTAGCTGCAGAAGTTGTTATTTTGTGAAGAAACAAACCATCAAACAAGAGAGGCAACAAAACTCAAGAGTTCAACACATTAAGCCAAAAGGACCAGATACTGCCTGAAAGATTTGCTCTTAGAAACTGAATCTTCTAACCATACTACTGTGTACACACCTTGAGTAAGACACCCATCAGATTTTCTGTTGTAAATTCTTTTGTAGTTTCCTGGTAAAAGACACTTTTCATTTTGTGGAACCTCCTCAGAATATGGCTTTAAATGAATCTGTTCACAGGGTTCAAAAGTTTTAAATTACTAGACCATGGTTACCATTGAGAAAAACACACTGAGCTATATCAAAGAGAGAGAGAAAAAAAATAACTAGGTACAAGTTCAATTCTCTAAGGTTGCCATGTAAGTCTGCTCAGGAAGGATTAAGAACAAAATAGTTTCCAAAAGGGGAGAAACCTATATACACTTTGTAATCCATAGTGTTTGGTCTATAGTATCCTGGTAGAAAATTCTCTTGTTGGCCAGGGTAGATGGCATAATGATTATGCAAAGAGACTCTTATGCCTGAGGCTCCAAAATCTCAGGTTCAATCCCCCACACCACCATAAGGCAGAGTTGAGCAGTGCTCTGCTTAAAAACAAACAAACAAACAAACAAACAAAAAAGACTTGAGGGTTGGACTGTAGCGTAGTGGATTAAGCACGTGTGGTGAAAAACGCAAGGACCAGCATAAGGATCCCGGTTCAAGCGCCCCCCCCTCCCAGCTCCCCACCTGCAGGGGGGGTCGCTTCACAAGCGGTGAAACAGGTCTGCAGGTGTCTATCTTTCTCTCCCCCTCTCTGTCTTCCCCTCCTCTCTCCATTTCTCTCTGTCCTGTCCAACAACAACAACAGCTGTAACAACAATAACAATAAAAACCACAAGGGCAACAACAAAGGCAACAAAAATGGGAAAAATAGCTTCTATGAGCAGTGGATTCGTAGTGCTGCCACCAAGCCCCTGCGACAACCCTGGAGGCAAAAAACAAGCAAACAAACAAACAAAAACCTCTCTTGTTAAATAGAAGATATTCTATATTGCAGAATATCCTATGTGACACACACACCATATATACACACACACACACATATATATATGTATATATTATACTACAGAAAAATTTGTAATCTTTCAGAAAAATACTAGAAATATCACTACTTTAAAATTCTTATGTCATATATATATGGAATTATTTACCTAAAGTCAATCCACAGAAGTTAAAAGCATAAGTAATGTGCGAGACGAGACTGTAAACTGCAGTTTAGCAAATGTGTCTGAGCTTGTCAAAACAAACAAGTTGTATATTTTAAGAAATTTGTATCTCTCTTTCTAACACTGGATATTTCTTAGTCACTTACCTTCCTTCTTCTTTAAAGAGGACTTCTGTTCCTGCTTCCAGAGGAATTCTGTTTCAGTTTCTTTCTAAGAGCAGAAACTCTGAGAAAAAAAAAACCCAAATCAACAAATTAAATGTATAGACTGAAAGAAAACTTGATAAGTTGGTTCCAGTAAGTAACTTGAAATTTGAAACTATTTTAAAATTAAGGTATGCATTGTAACAAGGAATTATGGATGGTTTATAATAAATAGAAATTATTATTAATCATAAAAATAATTTTGGGCTACCTTAGCAATGCATTAAACTTTATTTCATCTGTCCATGAAAAGTTGTTGTGATTTTCTTCTTAGTTGTAAACTTATATAGTAGTAAAATCAAGAAATCTGTATGATTTTATTAATCTTTATGAAGACAGGATTGGTTATGAATTTTTCTAAAGCCTGCGACCTTTTGATACTGGCGGATGTTCCTCCTGTTTCCTGCCCCTGTTGCTAATTTGTTTAAAAGTAGGAGTTATTTATGTTATAATATCTTCCCTGAGTTCAGTATTACATTGAAAAGTGTGAGTTTACATAGATTTATTTCTGGTATTGTTAAAGAAAAAACAAACAAAAAACAGGAACCCTCTGTTTTTGTATTTTACTTAGTCATTTTAAACAACAATCACAGTTAACAATGAACCCATCAAGTATTATAATGTAACAGTGATTTCCGAGGGTCAAATATAATTCCAATTTTATCTCTTTCTTCTATTTTTCTCTTTCTCATCTACACTTAGAAACAAAATATAAAAAACAAGAATGAAAATCATGGAGGTTGTAAGATTGACAAAGATAAGTCAGAGATTACTTTTAGATTTTACCCATGTTGACTTGAGAAATAATCAATACAGTTCTTGGAAAAAGAGAAGTTAGAAGAAAAATCTAGCTTTTCAGCAGTTTGTTTTTTGAAGACATATTGCGGGGTCAGATCAATCAATGTGTGGTCAGTATATCAGTTGGAAACGTTGATTATGTGGTTGGAAGTCATGGACTGTGTGGGGAACTGTGAGGCTGAGGTTGAGCATGGTGTGGACCTCCTATGAAATAGGTGCCTGGTGGTACAGCCGCCCGTCACACTCCCCCACCTGAGGTTGAGCAGGTGGGGCCTCGGCCTCCAGGATTCTGTCCCCCTATCAGACTCCCTTGACCCAAAAGGGCCCCAAATTCTCTAAGCACAAAGGTTCACTTCCTTGGTCTTAAAACCAGTTAGCCTGCTTACTCAGCTACTAGAAGACCCCTCAACTCTTCCCAGTCTCCCATTCTTCTGACTATATATGGTTCAATTCCCCCTGCCCACGCTTTCTCTGTGTGCCTGCTGATAATCTCACTTCCTCATCCCCTGAGCTGGGTAGACTACCCACCCAGTGGTTACTGGAAAAACCTACACCCTTACCATATTAGGTATAAACAAACTGCTTCCCCCTACCACCCTTTAAAAACTCTGCTCGGAGGGAGTCCTGCGGTAGTGCAGCGGGTTAAGCGCACGTGGTGCAAAGCACAAGGACCAGAGGTTCCAGCCCCCGGCTTTCCACCTACAGGGGAGTGGACTCACAGGTGGTGAAGCAGGTCTGCAGGTGTTATCTTTCTCTTCCCCTCTCTGTCTTCCCCTCCTCTTTCCATTTCTCTCTGTCCTATCCAACAACGACGACATCAATAACAACAATAATAACTACAACAATAAAACAACAAGGGCAACAAAAGGGAAAATAAATAAATATTTAAAAAAACAAAAGAAAACTCTGCTCTGCTGCTCAATAAACAGACTATCCGCTGCCATAGTCTCCTGGGGTGATCTTTGGTCTCGTCTCTTGCTGCAGGTCCCAAAGGTATCCCAGCGTACCAACCCCTGTTGCCTTGGGACATATTCTGGCACCCGTCTCCAGTGGCCAATGGAACAGTCACGCCAGAGAATCTACACCCGAGATAGGCCCCCGATGAGAACCTGACAGGACTGGATTTCAAGAGGTAGGAAGAAGTTAGTTCATCTTGGAAGAAGTGGTTTCATCCAGTGTGTTGGATGAGAGTGATGGTTGAGGAAGAGCAGGAAAAACGGCAGGATTATCAGAGTGAAGAAGGAAACTAGGTTCAGCACATCATATGGTGGCCCTGCAGAGAGTTGCATTTGTTTGTTTACTTTTAACCAAAGCACTGTTCAGCTCTGGTTTATGGTGTTTCCAGGTATTGTACCTGGGAGCACAGATCTGAAAGTCTTTTGCATAACTATTTGACTATCTCTTTGGGTCTAGAAGTTAGTGTTTTGAGCAGAAATACATAAACAACAATGCCAAATACTACAGGTAGATTTAGAAGGACGTGAACTGCCTGAAGATAATAGGACTTAATTTCAGAAAAGACTTGGCACAACTGAAATTGTTATTTTTAACTGAAGAGAGTACAAAAACCAACTTAACATAGACACCTTTAAGCTTGACCTACGGGCAGAGTTGTGTAAAATATTTTTGAGGAGGTGATTTTAATTTTGCTGCTTAAGGATAATGATACTAGACATGCTAATAAAGTAAAAGTAAAGGACTAGTGTCAAGAGAAAAGTTGCTGAGATACAAAAAGAGAAGTATGGGTAGAGGTGGGTATACATGTGCGAGTAATTAAATCAAGGGTAGGTGTGAAGTTTACTAAGGAGGAAAGATATGTTGTCTGAGGCGGGAAGTTGAGAGTCATTTGAC
The DNA here is from genome assembly GCF_950295315.1 of Erinaceus europaeus. NCBI lineage: Eukaryota > Metazoa > Chordata > Mammalia > Eulipotyphla > Erinaceidae > Erinaceus > Erinaceus europaeus. The sequence goes on along the minus strand of NC_080163.1, from coordinate 105,481,293 downwards.
TTCAGGAACTGTGAAAGGTGTGAAGGACTGGAGAGCCTGCCTGGGAAAAATGATTATGTATTAAAAAAAATAATAATTGAACACAAAAGGCTCCACTGAGACTGGATAAAATAGGTTTAGCTTGGACTTAGTTGGCTGCTCTCATGCTTTTCTCAAGAAAATGCCCAAGTCAGTGAACAAAAAAATAAAATGGTAAGCTAATCTAATAAAAGGAAGTGTGTGTGTATGGGGTTCTTTTGGGCAAAAAAATAGAAAATAAGGGAGGTACACAAAATGGTAAAACAGCAAAGAAATGGGAGACTTTAGAGAATGGAATGAATGTTTCAATTGTTTCAGAAAATCCTCCTTCCTTCCTTCCTTCCTTTTCCCTCCCTCCCTCTTTCCTTCCTTCCTTCCTTCCTTCCTTCCTTCCTTCCTTCCTTCCTTCTTCTTGTACAGACATTTACTGAATAATTTCTTTATTTAAGACATTGTGCTAGGAACTATGAAGGGAAATGACTCAGATCAAGAATTTGTACAGATGATCAGGTCACTACTGAGCACTTTTTCCCTTGTAATTATTTGATCGGCACTCGTCATCTATTCCAGGTTCTCTCTCCATCTTTCTCCCTCTCTGTATGTTGTATATGCATGTACATAGTGCATATCTATCATATTATATATATGCTTATAGTGCTAGATACTTTATAGTTGCAAATAGCTTGTAGTATATATAATGGTGTCATTCGTGTTTGTCTTGTTTTCACATGAATTCATCTAGTCTTTCACACAGTGGGTACCTGATACTGGAATATATGTGTAATTTCATTTTAAAATCTCTATACTTCTTTAGACTGAACACTAAGTTTCTGAGAATGCTATTTGGTAGCAGCACTGTGTTGCCCAAAGAATAAACGCTATCGATAAAACCCAAATCAAGCGGGCTTTCTAAACAATCTCAGGTGGGAGGAGGAGAATTATGAGTCATTCTGAAATTGGAAATGGTTTCTTGAGCAAAGAAAAGTAATTCAATTACAGTATGTGGTAATCTATGTCCATGGATCAGTATTCTTTTATCGAAGGAAAAAAAAATCTTTTAACCAAGAAGATAGGTTTCAAGCATCTTATAGATTTTGTGCTTAAGCCACTGTGCACTGAAGAGAAAATGAAAGGTGAAGTGCATGATTTAGTGATCTGCAGGTAACTCAAGCTGCTCCTGAAAACCCAAGAATTCAAGGTGATGTTTTGGGGGCCGGGCAGTGGTGCACCCGGTCAAGTGCACATACTACTGCTATCAAGTTGGTGATTTCAGAAAGAGATACTGAATGTTTCAGAAAGCTTGCTTTGAATTCTATTCATTAAAATGTATACTTTAATTTCTTACAGCTATTAAACATGTTGAGAGCCTTGCATTAGCTTTGAATTGAAGTCTAGGCAGAACTTCAGGTTGTTACTGTGTGTACTCCGATAGCATACATGTTACAGGTGCAAAGGCGTGCCCTCTGGGTTAGGCTTCCGGCTTAGACACTAACAATGATTTACCCATAGCTTTCGTGTTATTGTTACCTTTGATTTTACTTCTTCAATTCATAAGACATCTAATTTGCAGTATCTGAGACTAAACTGTTTGTGAATGAATGAGCCTCCACTATGTCATACATCTATGCCTTAATAATGTGCATATTTGAAATGGAGATAAAATAAAATCTTCCCATGGGTTTGTTACTAGGATAAAATGAGCTAATGTTTGTAAACATTTATAATAGAAGAGTGCTAACATATTAAAATATTTTAAAATTCTACATTATAATTAAACATTTGTAAGTTAAAATAAGATACTTTATTCCTAGTAGCTAAAATCATTGGTTTTAAAGGTTTAGTACAGTGTTTTGACTGGCAACAAGATAATTTATTGGTTTATTTTTATTATTTTATTATTTGGTAATTAAAATTATGAATACAAGTCATTAAGGAATATTTGAGATCAAATGGATTTAAAATAAAACTAATCGTCCTCTAGAATAAGCTGGTCTCTCAATTAGTATAGATGTAACAAACTGCACAGGATGGAACAACAGTGTTGAAAACTGCTCATGTAAAATCAGGTAAAAGAGAAACAGTATAATGATAGTTTTGTCATTAGGTTTAATCTTTTAGGGTGATTAAAATTTCCTTAAATCCTTATTGTCTTTATGCATTAAATTTATCTTATGCTCCCCACCAAGTTTCAATTTTATCTTGAAACAAAGCACAGTGAGTATGACAATAAGGTACAGGTTCTTTCTGTGTAAATTGATTAGCTTAACACCATAGGAAAAATTTATGCAAACAAAATTTAACTCTGACGATGAAGACAGATAAATAACATCATTTAAAGAATGTTGCGTCTGTGCTCACAAGGTGGTGGCTCACTCTTGCATAAAAATTATTTAGCTCCATTCTGTCTGTTGATACCAGACAGTTAATTAACATAAAAATTTTAACTGCTATCCTTTGACATTATTTGTATATAACTGTGCCACTGGTTGCTTCTGTTCTCCCTGGACTAAGCTTTTAAGAGGGTCAACATATCAAAGATTCAGCCTATGTATTAAAAGGACTCAGTCTGTGCTTCAAAAAGTTTGAGACATTCAATGAGTTTTTCCCCTCTCATATTACTTAAATAGTGCTTTATATGACTGCAAATTAATAGGAGTGTACATAAACACCATTCACACCACCAAAAGCTGTGTTCCATCCCCCCCACCCCCCTGCCCCATGAAGCTGAACATCTACCCTCACCCTCAACACAGGGTTTTTACTTTGGTGCCCAAATTTAGTCAGATCCTGCTTTGAGTTTTCTTTTCTGTTATTCTTTCTCAACAATTTCAGGCTCAGGGGCAAAAAGAAAAAGGAAAAAGAAAAAAAAATACTAGTATAGCCACAGGCCCTTTGGAATATAACTAAAACATGCCTACTAGCTATCTATAAAATGGAGGACCCCCCAACTCTTCATCTACACTATTCCAGCCCTTAGGTCCATGATTGGTCAACAATTTGTTTGGCTTGTGTGTTCACTCTGTTTTCAACCACCATGTTCCAGATGCTAGCATGATGCCAACCAGAATTCCCTGGACAGACAACACCACCAATATGTCTTGGAGCTCCGTTCCCCAGAGCCCTTCCCCACTAGGGAAAGAGAGAGACAGGCTGGAGTATGGATCGAACTGTCAATGCCTATGTTCAGCGGGGAAGCAATTACAGAAGCCAGACCTTCAACATTCTGCATCCCACAATGACCTTGGGTCCATACTCCCAGAGGGTTAAAGAATAGGAAAGCTATCAGGGGAGGGGATGGGATACAGAGTTCTAGTGGTAGGAATTGTGTGGAGTTGTACCCCTCTTATCCTATGGCTTTGTCAACGTTTCCTTTTTGTAAATATATATATATATATATATATATATATATATATATATATATATATATATATATTAACTGCTATAAAAATCTTGATAAAGATAGTTCAAAGAAGAATCTAAAACTATATTACTTAATGAAAAAGTTTGATAATGAAAATGATTTTTAATTATTTACAGTCTAAGAGAATGAGGATATATATGTATATAAATATACCCCAATTGCTTTTATTTTTTTTTGCTGTCTATTTTATTGTTATGAGGAAGCTTCTCTGTAAAAAAACAAAGCAGGCAGGAGGGGAGACATTGCAGAAGATTAGAGAATGGTGTGAAATAAACAGGTAATAATACACCAAGGTCTGTTGACAAAAGCTTGAACAAACTGAACTTGTTATGAAAAATACATCAGTAAAAGAAATAAACTAGTTTAGTAAGTGTGTGAATGAGAAGTGTTTAAGCAAAACAATAACAAAGCTTTTGGTAGTGCAATTTCACTGCTTCTAGGCTTATTATTTTCATTTTTAAAAATTATTTCAGATAAGTAGGAAGGCAACCAGAAACAGAGGGTGGGGTGCGGGGTGGGGGGAGTAGGGCAGCACACTATTGTTCCACCATCACTGGGACTTTTTCTGTTTCCTGTGATGTTCCCATATGGTGTCTCTGGTACTTCCATATGGTACTGGGACTTGAATCCAGAGCTTGGCACATGGTAAGGGCAGTACATCATATCGTAAGGTCAGGCGGTTGCACGCCCATCTAAGCGCAAGGGGTGGGGGGGGTACCTCACGAGCTGTGAAGCAGGTCTGCAGGTGTCTGACAATCTCTCTGCCTCTCTATTCCCTCCTACCTCAATTTCTCTCTATCCTATAAAGTATAATAGAAAAGAAAGGGAAAAATGGCTGCCAGGAGCATGGCTATGGATTCCTAAATGCTGGCACTGAGTCCTACCAATAACCCTGGTGGCAATTAATTTTTTTTCTTTTTTTGCAGTCTGAAGATAAAGAAGAGTAAACACAGTCACTGTTCTCATGTAGCTGAGACAGAGATTATTCAAGTCATTGATCTGAGAGTCCCAGAGAAAGCTTTTTCAGGAACTTGAGAGAATTTACCAGATGCACTAGAGCAAAAGTGAGAGTGGAGAAATTTTTGTATCAGGAGAAAAGCTTATACAAAGGCCCTGTAATGGAGGGGAAAATGGTGAACTTGACTAAGTGAAACAAGTCCATTCTGACTCAGATTCATAGGCTTGGGTTCACAGGATGTCTCTAGAGGTTGGGGAGTTAAAATGGGGCCAGACCAGACAAATACACAGATGAACTAAGTGAAACAATAATAAACTGTTGGATTAAAGATCAGTTCATGGGAAGAGGGAGTGCTGAGGGGAGTGGGAGTAAATCAGAACAAAGGGGACACATGTTGATTTTCAGTGATGAACACCTACAATCTGTATGATGTTTAGATGCCATGATATAAAACTTCCAAAAAAATGTTATTATCTGGATAGAGCTAGGAGATTCATGGGCAGCCTTAGCTACCAATGCCAGGATTTTGTGGGGAAGCCTGTCTCGGGCACAGATTCCTTGTGTGTCCACCTTGTTGTACACCAGGAGTGGGTGCTTAGGAAAATGTGACCCGAGGCAGCCAGGTTAGAGCCTTAAGGGATTCTCTCAGTGTCTGTTGCTAGTGACACAATAAAGAGATGACCCAGAGACCATGTTTAGGAATGATCTGTTTATTAAGTAGCAAAGCAGAGAATTTAAGGGGTCGTTATCTATATAGCATTGCTGTATAGATATATTAAGAGATGATGGATCAGGAATGATCAAAGGAACAGAAGGGGTGGGGAAGGAGGGTAGAGGTCTTAGTTACTGTTTGATAGAGTAGAGCAATGCTATATAGATAATGAGGGAGAGGGCTATTATGTCAGGGAATCCGGGGTCCTTGTGAGGCAGGGAGACTAATAGGCAGGGCAGATCCTGGAGGCCGTGTCCTTCCTTGCTCAACCTCTTAGTAGAGAGAGACTGATAGGATAGTCGTGCCCCTCAGGCACCCATCTTTCAATGGGGGGGGGGGGGGTCCCGCCATGCTCTACTGTATCCTCACAATTCCCTACAAACAAGAGAATCACAAAAATTGAGATGCTCATGGGGTTAAAAAGCATTAAAATAGTTGGGATGACTTGGATAGTGTGCTGCTTTGCCATGTATGAGACAGACCATGGTTCAAGTCCAGTCCCCACCACACTGAAGGAAGCTTCAGTTCTATGGTCTCTTTCACTCTGCCTCTATTTAAAATAAATAAATAAATAAATAAATAAATAAATAAATAAATAAATAAATAAATAAATAAAGGAGTTGGGCAGTAGCGCAGTGGGTTAAGAGCACATGGCACCAAGCGTAAGGACCGGAGTTCTTCTTCTTCTAGCGTTTGACCGGAGTAAGAATCCCAGTTCAAGCCCCTGGCTCCCCACCTGCAGAGGAGTCGCTTCACAGGTGGTGAAGCAGGTCTGCAGGTGTCTCTCTTTCTCTCCCCCTCTCTGTCTTCCCCTCCTCTCTCCATTTCTCTCTGTCCTATGTAACAATGACGACATCAGTAACAACAACAATAAGAACTACAACAACAACAAAAAAAAGCAAGGGCAACAAAAGGGAAAGTAAATAAATATATAAGAAATTAAAAAGAAGCAAGTAAATAAATAAAGTGAATTTTAGATGTAGAGTTAAGCACACCGGCCAAATCATAACAAATTACACGTGTAGAGTTTCCAGAGTTCTTTTAATCATTCTAGTTCTGAGTCCAGGAATTTATATTTTCAAAAATTCTGAAGATTTAAAAACTTAAGTTTGATGCCTGTCTTGCAGAGAAATGTTAGTATTAAGTGGACATGCCCTCAATACACTATTGATTTTGCTGATTACAATAACATTACTTGTACACTTATCAATGACAAACTCATTGAACTGATTTGTCTTGATGACATTTTAAAATTACTAGCTCAATCTGCTAATTTGGGTTGTGATACCATGTTTTTGATTTCATATAAAGTAGCATAAATGAAATTAAAACTTAGAACTAAGCATGCAAAATAATTTAAATAACAAATCAAACCTTGAGATATTTTTCATAGAAACAGATCTTGAGGGAGTCGGGCTGTAGCGCAGTGGGTTAAGCGCAGGTGGCGCAAAGCACAAGGACCGGCATAAGGATCCCGGTTCGAACCCCGGCTCCCCACCTGCAAGGGAGTCGCTTCACAGGCGGTGAAGCAGGTCTGCAGGTGTCTATCTTTCTCTCCTCCTCTCTGTCTTCCCCTTCTCTCTCCATTTCTCTCTGTCCTATCCAACAATGACAACAACAATAATAACTACAACAATAAAACAACAAGGGCAACAAAAGGGAATAAATAAATAAATATAAAAAAAAAAAATTAAAAAAAAAAAAAAAAAAAAGAAACAGATCTTGAGCTTTCATATTTAAAACTTCAAAAAATGTCTTTCTAACATACTGCACTTTGTTGAAATGTATTTTCTGCTGAAAAATGAAGCTAAAATTTAAATTTTGTGTAGAACTTGTTACTCATTCCCTCTAATATGAATGTTTATCCCACATAAAGAATATGCGCAGTTGGTTATGAGTGGCCTAATTAACTTTTAATTTCCTACTATTTATTTTTGAAACTTGTTTATTCAAATATTAAAAAGTTAGACATATTCAGACCAAATATATTTTCCTTTCAAAATTATCATAATATAAAAATATGAATAGGAAGACTTTTAAAAAGATTTTTCATGTATATCCCATTGTTTTAAAAATAAAAATGACAGTTCATTTTATAAATTAGTTATGTCAATATTTAGCTAGCTTTAATCATCTTTGAAATAGGCCTGGGTAGAAGTAAATCCACCATACATCATTTATTTGAAGGGTGCTAAGTATAAATAAATATTCCATACATAAATATGTAACAAACAGTCATCAAGTTCCACTGTATTCGCCCAATAGTTAGTAAGTATTTTATACTTTTATAATTTACTTAAATTGTTACAGTGCTTTAGCTGTCTTGTCTTCCACTCCACTCCCACTATTAAACTTTTGCTGAGAAAATGTTGGTAGTATAGACAGCAGGGAAATTCACTTTCTTGTAAGCAAAGCAAATTAAAATAAAACAATGTATGTAATCTGTTTTTGGTAAAGAACTATAGCAGATTTTTAAGGAAAAACATTCCTTGTAGAGCCCTAGTACTGTGTTTTCTTTCTGAAAACTGAATCTCTTGAATATCGTTTTCCCGACAAATCTACAGTTTATTTTTGCTATTTTTCTTTATCATTAGCAGTATGTTAAAAAGCATTATGTATAGTTATAAGTGTATTAATATAGACTTCTCTTACAGTAGAATAAAATAGCAGTATAATAGCAGTCAAGAATTGGCTCCCTCTATTAAAAATTGTCCATATTGTAGACTAATATAACTCTGTGACCTTATGCTATGGAATGTTTCTAAGCATTTTTATTATGAACATATCATATTCATGAAGAGAGAGACCACCAAGCAATGACTATTACAATGGATTTTGGTACAGATAGTTAGCTTCTACTAGTATAAGTAGTACACATGTAAAAAAAAAAAATCATCCCTTGGATTTTTAAAAGCAAGCTTCTTTGTGTTGTATTGTCCTCAAAAAAATGCACTCTTGTCATGAAATGTTTAAAACAAATACACAAATAAATGAAAAAGCCTTTTCACCAGATTGGAGGTAGAACCTGCTGAGATACAATTTTCCATGCGCAGGGGGCCAATGAACATGCATACACACTTCAACCCACTGGTGCCATAAACCAGAAGAAACCGGTCAGAACTTCCTCCCTGTGAAATAATCTATGTTCTCAATTAGTTTGATAACCAGTCATTCCATAGCTTCTTCTTCTTTTTTTTTCTTTTCTTTCTTTCTTTTTTTTTTTTTTGTCTTTGACAAAATGGTCAAATGTGTCTATATCTAAGAGGAAAAAAATCTCTCATGAATGGACTCCTTTTGAGGCACACTCCAAAGAAAATTGTCTCAAATTGGCATTTACTTTCTGAAAAATATTCTCAGATCCATCAGGTTTCAGCAGATATAAGACTGAAAAATAGCAGCAACAAAATTGTAATTTTTACCAAATAAAAAAGTTTGTTGATATCTTTACTTTCAAAGTATACTTTTCTATTTTTATGAGAGAGAGAGAGAGAGAGAGAGAGAGAGATATGGAGGGAGAGGGAGAGGGAGATGGAGAAGGAGAAGGAGAAAGAGAGAGGGAGGAGAGGGAGAAGGAGAGGGAGAGGGGGAGGGGAGAGGGGAGAGGGAGAGAAATATTCTGTCCTAATGTGATTCTAGGATGGAACCTGAGGCTTCATGTTCAGTATTTTTAATGGCTTCTTGATGTAGCAGTGGACCCTTGTTACTGGTTAATGTGAATTGGGGAAAAAGTTCAAAAGAGGTATATTTTTAAAGTAAGGAGGAGAACATCCATGGCATGCTTTCAGTGCCATTTCAAAGCTCCAAATAATCTAAAGCAAATAAACCAGCTCCTCATTTTGACCTAGATTACTGTTTAAACAAAAGTACATATTCTTAATTTACATGAAAAGCAATTAGGCCTGCTACTGACAGCACTGTGAAAAATGCATCTGCTCAGGGCAAGCTTTTATATTTGGAAGAGAAAAAAAAAGAGCTGGAAGAGCTTCTTTGTGCGTGGTGTGTTTGCCTTAGCCGCTATCCACTTTGGACTAGAAATGCTATCATAATAACTGGTTTGACTGTAGGATTATCATTACTGTTATACATGTTTAAAGTATATTTAAATTTTTTTTTTGATTTACACTTTGAGTTGAAAATTTGACATTTCATAATGATGTATGATATTTAAGAAATGGCTAGAAAGTGATATCTTTTTTTTTTTTTTTCATCTCTGGAGTACTTTGTGAACAAGCTAGATTTTGAAAAAGAGAGACAAAAGTAAATGTGGAGAACCATGGTGGAATTATATTCATGTTTATTTTTATTTAAATTTATTGAGGCATGAATTTGTTAGTCTGCACACATATTTAGAATATGCTTATTTTTCTAAAGAGTAAAATATTTAGAAATTCAATAAATGATTCATTTTTTTCTTTTGGAACTTTTTTGTTTTCTGGCTAAAAGGGATGATGGATCTTCTTTTCAATAAATCTTTAAAGGAAAGAGGAAGAGGTTGGCTATTCAACGATATAATTTTTCCACTTAAACTCACTCATTTTTTCAACACATATTCATTATTCACTAATTGTCTGCCAGAACTAACTAGATGATGGGCATGCAGTGGTTAATAAGACAAACTTATAAAGCAAGAATTCCCAAAGTCCAAGAAACCAAAGGTCTTGGCTTTTATATTAAATATTATAATGGTATGCTGTGATAGATTCTTTCAGGAAGAATAGCAATAGCCTATGAGAGAATATAATGGTTCTTATAATGGTTTTAATCTGGAGTATGTTTTAAAGTTTTTTTTTTTTTTCTGTAGAACTTTGAACGAGATGTGAAAATAAATAGCAGTATTTTGAGAAAGTGGGAAATAGAAAAGAAAGAGGTAGGGCATGTGAATGGGAGGTTGTGGGTGTGTATGTTAAAAACCATCAAAGCTAACTTGGCCAGGAGAACTTTGTGCTCTTCTACACAGGTAGAAGCCTGACATCACTGAAGTACACCATGACAATGATTTCTTTCTCTTCATCCCCTACCCCCTCTTTGTAGAGCTGGGACCTCACACATTTGTGATTTAACCACTCCTAGAGCACTTTACTTTAAAATTCAGAGAGAGAGAAAGAGAAAAAAACACCAAAGAACCATTTTCCCAAGTTCTATAGGTCACCTATATGGTGCCAAGACTCAAAATTGGGCTGTGTGTATGGTAAGGCATGCACCCTAACTAGTAAGCTATCTCTTCAGCTTCAATGATTTCTGTTTTTTTGGAGGAAGGTAGCAATGGAAAACCACTAGCAGTAAAAACACTGTGGAAATCAATCACTTAAAGTAGCTGAATTAGGAATTAATAGACATGCTGGGGGGGGGAGTAGATAGTAATGTATTTGGTTGAACATACATGTTATGATCAGTAAGGACCTGGGTTTAAGTTCCAGTCCCAATCTGTAGGTAAAAGCTTCATAAACTTCATGAGCAGTGAAGTAGTGCTACAGCTCTCTCTCCTGCCCCCCCCCATAGTCCCGTCTCTCAATTACTTTCTGTCTCTATATAATAAATAAATATTTTTAAAAAGAAGTGTGTGTGTGTGTGTGTGTGTGTGTGTGTTCTGGGGCAGGGAGAAAACTACTGGAGGATTTAAAGTAGTCAAGTAGATATGATCTGAAGTCAGTGATTACTCTAAATATGTTCACAGCACAGCTGGATCTGTTTAAAACATCTGTAAATCTCCATGAGATGTAAGTTTCATGACAAGAAGTCATGGAGACTTCTCTGATGAAACTGGTCAGAGATGCTTGGCTCTGGGCAATAATAAAAAAAGCTCAACTGACTCTTATCAAGTCTTTTTTTTCCTGCAATAAATTTCCTAGGAGAAATGAGGTGAGCATTTCCCATAAAATTTGATTTGGAGGTAAAATGCTGTCTTTTTGATGTTTAAGTCTCAATTTGTCTTCAGCTGGTATATACAAATAAAACATTTTAGTGAAAAACACTGTGAAATTAGTTAATGTAGCTAAATTAAGAATTCATAAAAAAAAAAGTAAATAATAGGGGGACTAGGCAGTGGCACGTCAGGTTAAACATACATATACTGAGCACAAGGACCTAAGTTCAAGCCTCTGCTCCCCACCTGCAGGGGGATGCTTCACAAGCGGTGAAGCAGGTCTGTAGGTGTCTTTTTCTCCCTTTCTCTATCTTCCCCATCTCTCTCAATTTCTCTGTCTTATCTAATAAAAAATAGAAATAAATAAAATAAAATAATAATGGATATGCTATATATGAGAAAAGGGGGGAGAATGTCAATATGTTTAGTAGCTACTCCACCACATTTACCTAATTTCTTGCCATGAAGGACAGAGGGATTTAATAATTCAACAATTTAGCTTCTACTAGAGAAGGAACTTTTGCCAGAGGCTCTGGAACCAAAGACCCAGCCCAAACTGCCTCAGCAGGATCAGGAGACGTGCTATTTTTACACTTGATTCCACATTAATCTGGGAGGAGGGAGGAAAGATGGCCAAATTAGGCAGGGCATTGCTACTAGAGAATCAATAGAGTGCTGTGTAGCCAAAGAAACTTACATATCCACTAAAGGGAAGATTCTGAAGGTAACTTGAGAAATACAAATAGAATTATCAATCCTGGAATTAACCAGGTAAGTAGCTCAGACAATAGAACAACTAAATTCAAATTCGGTAGTTTCACAGACTCATTTCCTGCAGATTGATCTGAGATACAACTTTGATCTGGATTTCTTTTTAAAATCCTGGGAGGTGATAGATGTTTTTACCATGACCTGGATACTTTCACTTCCTCAATGGGTGTATATCTGTGTATATATGTATGTATGTATGTGTATGTATGCATGTGTATGTATATATGTATCTATCTAAGAATGAGAGAGAGAGAGAGAGAGAAAGAGCGAGAGAGAGAGAGAGAGAGAGACTGACTACATAATCAGCTATGGAGGCTGAACCTTTGAACCTGGAGCCTCTGGGGCCCTAGGTATGAAAAAAATTCCCATGCTCAAATGCTGAGGTATCCCCTTACCCTTGTTAACTCATTTACATAAGATAATGTACAGTGGCTGGCTTTAGCAGGTATTAGCTTTTAGTATAGTTGAAAATCTGTGGTAAGATGGATCTCTCTCTTCTCTCTGTTTATCAGCTCCAAATTGTTAAATTGATTTTATTTGTAAAGCAAGCAAAGAGTGTGAAAGAGAATACCACTTTATCAATATGAAATACTCTGAAAATCACAATGAAAGATTTCATTTCAGCTAGATAAACATTATTATCCTTGTTAAATAAAAGTCAGAGGGAGGCAGAGAACTAAAGTAACTTGTCAAAGAATGTCAGAGTTTGAGATCAGAATTCTGGCTTTCTTAGTTCCTAGAAATAGTGTTAGACAAAGGCTCTCTGAAGCAAATTATCTCTGTCCATTCAGATCATTCCAGACATTCCAAATGATCACAGCTCAGCCAATACTTTGTTCCCTTTCTCTTTTAGTTCACATCTCTGAATTAAGCAAACAGTTAAGAAAAAATACAAGAGTGTATGATCGTGGCATCGGGTAATGAGGTTGAATAACTGCAAAGGCTAGAAGGCTCAATGTTCTCTTGGTATAAATTTACAAGATGACCAAGGGAATGTCAGTAAGTGAATGTCATACCACATAAATTAATTAATGTTGAATGCCAAAAGAAACACCCTCTACTAAATATTCATCATGATATAGAAGCTAAATAACTACTCATTCAGAATTAGATACGCCTTAATTCCAAATTTTCAAAACATAACTTCCAGCTGAAGGGAACTATACAATGTATTTTTCTGCCTCACCAGACATTTCTTAAGGTTTTCATTATCGTGTGATTTAATATCATAATCTCCTTACTATACTCAGAAGCTTAAAGACCCCTGTTCTGTTTCCTGTTTTACTAAAGATGTGACAAATAAATCATAAAGTATGTCATTAGCCTGCAAAATAAGAAGTGAAAATCATCTTTACCAATCTCTCTGCAAATGTTAAGGTGCTCATATGAAGTTCCAGTAGGGGTGCTGATGAAAGTTTCTTATGTAAATCAATGCTATGCAAATGATAGGATGCTATCTCTACTTTCCTGAGATCCTCATACATAGCATATGATAAACAGAAGAAGAAAGAATTCTATAATACTTGTATCATTATTTTATCTTATGGGTTCACATACTATTTAGTTCTTAGGTTTTCTTTCCTAGTAAAGTATACCTATGGAGCTGTGCTTATTATATTATTTATTTATATATTTATTCATTTATTTTTGCATCCAGGGTTATCCCTAGGGCTTGGTGCCTGCAATACAAATCCACTGCTTCTGGATGCCATTTTTATCATTTTTTAAAATTGGATAGGACAGAGAGATATTGAGAGACAGAAGGGGAGAGAGAAAGATAGACACCTGCAGACCTGCTTCACTGCTTGTGAAGCAACCCTACTGTAGGTGGGGAGCATAGGGCTTGAACCAGAGAATCCTTGAATGGGTCCTGTGCTTCTTACTATGTGCACTTAATCAAGTGCACCACCGCGCGTCCCTTCTGCCCCTCCCCGGGCTGTGCTTATTTTATAATTTGGACACAAACATATTAATATAAATTTAAAGTAGAGGAATGATTCTTAAAAATCATATTCCCTTTTAAAAAACAATAGGCAAGCTATCAGGGGAGGAGATGGGATATGGAATTCTGGTGGTGGGAATTATGTGGAGTTGTATCCCTCTTATCCTATGGTTTTTGTCAGCGTTTCCTTTTTATAAATAAAAATTTAAAAAACAAGGTAAAGTAGACAACTATAAAAAAACAATAGGCTGAATATCACGTACAAGAGTAAAGCAGTGCTATCTCTTTCACTAGGGCTTCACAATTAATTACTGTGAAAACTAGATTCACAAAACAGCAGTCCAATTTTCACTAGATGTCACAAAAGATTAAAGACAAGCCAACCTGCTTTCTTTGGAGGCCAGGAAGTACCTCAGTGCGAGACTTCAGAACTTGTATGTATAACATTCTGAGTTCTGTCCCAAGTACTTCATGTGGTAGAGTGATGCTCTTGTGTCCTCTATTTCTCTCTCTCTCTCTTTATCTCTGATTTATTTATTAATTTATTGAGATTAACAGAGGTAGAGAAGGAAGGAGGGAGGGAGGGAGGGAGGGAGGGAGAGAGAGAGAGAGAGAGAGAGAGAGAGAGAGAGAGAGAGAGAATCAGCACATCATGTTGGCCTATGTGGTGCCCGGGGATCTAACCCTGGATCTCATGCATGCAAGTCTAGTGCTCTGCCTCTGTGCAACCTCCCAGTTTGATCTCCCTCTCTTTTAAATAAATTATTTAAAAAAAGGCAAGCCAACCAATTAATAGAACTCTCAATAAACATAATGTTCACAATCCTCTGAATTTCTTCCTTGTCTCATACTTGTGTACTAACAGGATGGGGTGAAACAGAGCTTGGTCAACCAGGAGTGATAACCATGACAGAGACTGACTGAAGAGGGGAACAGAAAACTGGCATAGAAAGATGGTACAGGGAGAGCAGGACTGGCTAGGAGGAAAACTGACTAAAGCAACTAAGTGTAGGCTCTCTCTATGACATATCTGCAATATACACTGAGTCTACACTTGCATGTCACTTCTATTTTTGGAGTATGTATTAATTATAAGACAAACAGTCCTCTATTTATTTATTTATGAAACAAAGGGAGAACCAGAGAATCATTCTGGTAGTTGCAGATTTGGGATTGAACTTGATACTATATGCTTAAAAGTCTTGCCCTCTCTGACTTGCTTGCCACCTCCTAGTGGGAAATCAACTGAAGGATAATCATCTTAAAAACAAACAAACAAAATACCACATTAAACTGAATCACTGGAGAGGAATCTTTAAATATCAAGCTTTCAAAATAATCCATTGCCACTAATTGATTTGGGAAATTTCTCATTGGTGTAAGCTTAGAATTATCTGAGATTTTTTTAAAGAACAAACTCAATAGTTGTCAACTGTACCATGTTATTTCAAGAATTAAGTTTGGGGTTCTGAAATTTTATTTATTAGTTTCCAGCATATTAAAAGATAAAATGCAAACTTCATATTTACAAGGTAATGATAGTTTCTCTTACATACTATAGGCAAAGTATGATTAACATAACAATCATAGAAATTTTTGAAGTATGGCTTAAAAATGTAAAACAATGGAATGCCTGGGGTTTTTGAACACCTGCAAAAGAAATGACTGGTGATAGCTGCCATTTTCTGAAATCTAGTAGGAGGTCCAAATGGATGAAAACAAAGATGTTCGGGGTACTATTTTTAAGTGTGACTTTTCTTTCTTCCTCTGATATTAACATTCTAACAAGACTGAAGGAGATTTGAGGAACCATAAGCCCACCTGGCTGTCATTATGCAGAGTGCAGTCCTCATTCATCCTTGACAACTAACAGCCTTTGTAGGAGGATGGAGGCTGGTCCCAAGGGAATCTGGGCTCAAACACAAGCACCCCAGAGTATCTGGCACCAGCTAACACTGGAAAGGTTGCTGTGAACACTGGTTGTCATGGTAAATCAAAAAAAAAAAAAAAGGTGGGGGTGAGGAGTGAATTTGTCCATTTTCAGAGTGGGGGTATGTTTGAACTGTAAATCTCCTTTTGATTGTTGCTAAGTATGTATTTCCTCTAATACTGAATTTAGCTTTTATAGCAAATACAGCTGGGATTGATTCCTTTGGCTTGATAAACTTGCCATTAATTAAACTGTCTGTAATCTCTTTGTGTGTTAGAGAAGTTGACCTTCCAGAAAGTTCTTTGGTCTCAGGGCCTGCTCTCTGGAGCCTGGCAGCTTCTTGCAGTGATCCCCCCCGCCCCACACTCCGCCTCATTAGGAGTGGCTACTGGGAGTTTAGTGAGGCTAAATGCTCCCCTAGTGCCCAATCTATCCTGTGGTAATATATTTGTTTTGTTTCTCATCTCAGGATCAGCTTGGTTGGACTTTCCAACATCACAGATAACTCATTTACTAAACATAATTTCTTCTAGTGTGCTGTTAACAGAGAAATGTAGAAGAGACTGTATTGTTTTCCTGCCTAGGATTTATTATTCCTCATAAAAGTCTCCATTTAAAGTACATTTTTGGAGAAAATGGGCTTGCTTCTGTTTCCAAAATATTAAATAAATCAGTTTACCAACCATGCTTAAATGGACCATAGTGTCTGTCTAGAAGCCTTTGATAAGGACAATGAAATCTATTCCAAGCTGTTGGGGGAAAATATTTCTTGATGTCCAGATAGATTGATAATGGGACAAAAAGAATTGCTCACCTTGCTCTACATAATAGACAGGAGGTTAATAGTAGGAAGTTAGTTGCTTAGTGGGTCAACCTATTTACTCACTATACAACAAATGAAAATTACAAAGCAATATATGTTTAAATATGAAGTGATTTGCAAAGGATATGAAACAAGTTAAGTAACTATAGAGTTATTCGTAATATATTGATGTAGAAAAATTCAGGCGAGGGAAAGAACTGAAGCAGGAGGACCTAGAAAAGACCAATGGCGATTACTTGAGTATCTAATGCAGCACAACAAATTGTGCTATTAAAAAGCTTGGAAAAAAAAAACAAACTTTTGTTGTATTTAGTAATTCTAAGGATTGAGAATTTGGACAGAATACAGTGTTTGGTGACTTGTCTCTGCTCTATATCTTTAGTGATTGACTAGGAAGACCTCAAGAACAGAGAGTAGCATTATCTGAAAGTTTGCTTTCTATTTGGGAGTTGATGTTGTTGGACATGAGGCTTGGTTCCTCTCTCTAGGATACTCTATGTGGTCCTTCAGGGCTGGCTAGGTTTAGGTTTCCTCACATTTTAGTGGTTAATTTTTTCAAAGCAGAGACTAGCATAAAAAGGAGCAGACAGGGTGTCAGTCGGGAGGTAGCACAGCAAGTTAAACACATGTGGCACAAAGTGCAAGGATGGGATAAGGATCCCAGTTGGAGCCCCCAGCTACCCACCTGCAGGGGAATCCCTTCACAAGCGGTGAAGCAGGTCTGCAGGTATCTATCCTTCTCTCCCCGTCTCTGTCTTTCCCTCCTATCTCCATTTCTCTCTGTCCTATCTAACAATGACATTTATAACAATAACAATAATAACTACAACAACAATAAGAAAACCAAGAAGAGCAACAAAAGGTAATATATATATATATATTGCACACAGGACCAGTAAAATAGATTACTTATATAGTATACCTTGTTTTTCCATATACGTGATCCAGATTTGTACCCTGCTCCTACCACAGTGAACAAAGCTTTGGTCTCTCTCTCTCTCTCTGTGTATTTAGAAACAAAACCCTGGGTCAGATAGAAGCTACTTTGACCTACATGAATCTACAAGATGATACCCATATATAACTTTGTCCTATCCTTGAAAGTCTGTCAGAATCACTTAATGTATTGTTTGTAACAGTCTCATGCCTGCTGAGGTTCAAAGGAAATGTGAATAGAATCTATCTCCATAGTGATGGAGAATGGCAACTTCCCAGACCAGTATGGGTTTAGAAATAATACTGTAACATAAATACAGTGTAGCAATTGTTGAAGTTCAGGAAATAGTGGAAATTTTACTGAAAATGAAGCTGGCAAAGGAGGTGGAAATCAGATTATACAAAATAGCGTATAGAATATGGTAAGAATGTTGATCCTTTTTTCTAGAACACATGGAAGGGCTTAAGGAGATTTAAGCACAGACAATAAGCTGAGAAGCAAAACTGGTTATGAGAAGTCCAATTAGGAATATAGGGTGATAAGTAGGGCAAGAAATAATAGTATTTGAATTGGGATCATGACAAGATATAGGTAGGGAGAAGTAAATGGATTTAAGAAATGTGTGTTAAACTCTGGTGGTGGGAATGGCATGGAATTATACCCCTATTTATCTCATAATTTTGTAAATCACTAATAAAGAAATATGTGTGTTAAGTAAAACTTGGACTGGGGTTGGTGTATTGCACCAAAGGATCTGGGGAAAGAGGGAATGGAGGGAGTTGTGAGGAGGGGCACATTGGGGGTATTGCTGCATGATGGTGTAAAAGGACCTAGTAGGGGGTGATATGTTTACAGATATCTATCAAGGTGAAATGAGAAATTACACAGGGGGATCTTCATATGATAAACATGAAATAAAAGACCAATAACCAAAATACATAAAGAGCTTACCAAACTTTGCACCAAAAAAATCCTACTGGAGTAAGGACATAGATAGGATCTTTTTATTATATATTTTATTTTATTTTTACCAGAGAACTGCACAGCTCTGAATCTTCACCAAAGAAAAGATCCACAGAGCCAACAGACATATGGGAATGTGCTCAAAGTCACCAATTATTAGAGAAATGACATTCAATGAGATACCACATTACATCCTTTAGAATGTCATACATTAGAAAGAATAGAAATGACAAATGTTGGTGAGGCTGTAAAGAAAAAGGAACCATTTTATTCTCTTAATTTTTTTTTGGGGGGGAGGGAGTTAATGGTTTATAGTTTAGCTGTTGGCACAT
Organism: Erinaceus europaeus; assembly: GCF_950295315.1. Classification (NCBI taxonomy): domain Eukaryota; kingdom Metazoa; phylum Chordata; class Mammalia; order Eulipotyphla; family Erinaceidae; genus Erinaceus; species Erinaceus europaeus. The sequence continues at coordinate 105,462,623 of NC_080163.1, read as the reverse complement.
GGGTACAATTTCTTATCTCTCCAAGATAAGTGTCTGCAAAACAATCTCATTGCCAAATTAGCTCCATCATCATGTACCAGGACCTGGAAGCCTTCCCCCTGATCCCAATCCCCTCTCTACCCTCCTTCCCCACAGTTCTTTGCTTTGGTGCTATATACCACCAGTCCAAGTTTTACTTTGTGTTTCCCTTTTCTGCGCATTTCTTAAATTCTGCCCGTAAGTGATATCACCCCATATTCATCCTTCTCTTTCTGACTTATCCCACTTAACATGATTCCTTCAAGCTCCATCCAAGATTAGGTGAAGAAGATAAATTTATCATCCTTAATAGCTGAGTAGTATTCTTAGCCAATCATCTGTTGTTAGACACCTGGATTGTTTCCAAGTTTGGGATACTATGAATTGTGTTGCTATGAACATAGGTATACACAGATCTCTTTGGATGTATTTGATTCCTTAGGATTCCCAAGGAGAGGAATTGCCAGGTCAAAGGGTAGGTATCCCCAGGAAAGGAATTGCTAAACTATAGGGTATTGTTTTACACTACTGGTGGGAATGTAAATTGGTCCAACTCTTAAAGAAAAATATGAAGATTTCTCAGAACACTAAAAATGGACTTAGCCTATTACCAGGGGGTAAAGTAGGTTAAGGCCCAAGATGATAAGTTGGCAGAAGATGTGGTTTTCTAGCATCCATCATGGGGAAATAAGAAGCTGTGCACACCCAGGTGTCCAACAACAGATGAGGGCTGAGAAAGTTGTGGTATGGAATACTACACAGCTATTGCAAATGGAGACTTCACCTTTTTCAGCCCATCTTGGATGGAGCTTGAAGAAATCATGTTAAGTGAAATAAGTCAGAAACAGAAGGATGAATATGGGATGATCTCACTCTCAGGCAGAAGTTGAAAAACAAGATCAGAAAACACAAGTAGAACCTGAACTGGAGTTGGTGTATTGCACCAAAGTAAAAGATGCTGGGGTGGGTGGGTGGGAGAATACAGGTCCAAAAAGGATGACAAAGGACCTAGTGGGGGTTGTATTGTTATGTGGAAAACTGAGAAATGTTATGCATGTACAAACTATTGTATTTATTGTTGAATGTAAAACATTAATTCCCCAATAAAGAAATTAAACAAAGAAGCTGGGTCTTATAAACCATTATTTCCTCAATAAAGTGATAAAACACAACTTCTTACTATGATATATAGGAACTTATTCAATGTATGTAAGATTTTTTTATTGTTGCTGGTTTTAATTTTCTATGTTTCATAAAAAGTGGGATTTATGACAAGACAGGAGTTTTTTTTTTTCTTGAAGCCATCTTTTTTATTTGATAGGACAGAGAGAAGTTGATATCTCTGATATCTGATATCAGATATCTCTTCTTCTAGCGTTTGCCCTTCTTCCGTAGTTGATATCTCTGATAGTAGTTCACCTACGTAGTTCATCTACGCCGATGACATCTGCTGTGCAACTCAGGCATCAAAGTTCGACATCCTCAAGGAAACACTTACGAAAGACATGTCTCTGATATCTGATTACTGTAAAAAATGGCGACTAATTCCTAGCACTGCTAAAATGGTATCATCTGTTTTCCATCTACACCATGCCTTGGCCTCAAGTGAGCTTAATGTGCAGCTTGGCGATACGAGAATCCGGCATGAAGCCCAGCCAGTCTATCTTGGCATTACTCTCGATCGCACTCTGTCATTTCACAAACATCTCATAAAAACTGCAGCAAAGGTGGGCGCGAGGAATAACATCATTGCAAGACTGGCCAGCTCCTCATGGGGCGTGAGCACTTCCACACTACGATCATCATCTCTGGCATTATGCTATTCCACTGCAGAATACTGTGCCCCAGTATGGTTCCGTAGCCCCAGTGTCCACTTGGTCAATTCCAAATTATATTCCTCCATGAGGATAATTTCTGGAACCATCCGTTCCACCCCGGTTCCATGGCTGCCAGTTCTTAGCAACATCACCCCGCCAGATATTCGTCGGGATGCGGCATCATCTAAGTTCATTTCCCACGTCTACGCTCGACCGGACCTGCCAATATACGCGGATATCTTCTCCCACCCTGTCCAACGCTTGACGTCTCGTCACCCAATCTGGTCCCCTACACCTACACTGAACTTCTCTGTTCCAGTCTCTTGGAAACAGAGCTGGCAGTCAGCTGAGGTAAAGAACAAACACCTCATCACAGACCCCTGCAAGCGTCAACCCGGCTTTGACCTAGCACGTTATGATTGGGCTCTCCTCAATCGCTATCAAACAGGCCATGGCCAGTGCGCCGCTATGTTCCATCGCTGGGGAGCCAGAGATGACCCGAACTGCCTCTGCGGCTACAGACAATGACCCACATAGTCAACAACTGCCACCTCTCCAGATTCAAAGGAGGTCTCGAAACTTTATATCAGGCTCAACCTGATGCTGTTGACTGGCTACGGAAGAAGGGCAAACGCTAGAAGAAGAAGAAGTTGATAGAGGAGGGGGAGGGAGAGAGGGAGATAGAGATAGAGAGAGAGAGAAGAAGGAGGAGGAGGAGGAGGAGGAAGAGGGAGAGAGAAAGAAGAAGGAGGAGGAGGAGAAAGAGGAGGAGAAGGAAAAGAGAGACCTGCAGTACTTGCTTCACCACTTATAAAGCTTCCCCCAAGGTCGAGAGCAAGGGCTCAAACATGAGTCCTTGCAAATAGTAACATATGCGCTTAACCAGGTGTGGCACCACCTGGCCCCTGTCACTTTTTTTTTTTAAGTGATTTACAAAATTATAAAATAACGGGTACAATTCCATACCATTCCCACCACCTGAGTTCTGTGTCCCTATTCCCTCCATTAAAACTATAGTGGTTCTCCCAAGGTCACAAATATGGGTTGACAGTTATTTCTATAACTGTCTGTCTGTCTATCTATCTGCCCATTTTCCCCCCCTATGGCCCTGCCTTCTCTTCCATTTTAAGTCACACCCATACAAGATAGGCATTTTATGAAGCATATTATAGTAGTATGCTAAATGAAAAATATTTTTCTACAACAGAATGTTTCAGTAAAGAGAAAGCTACAAACTAGGCCTTTAAGCATAACCCATTCTAATGCAAGTTTTTTTTTTTTTCCTGTGGAAAAACCAGATTTTAATGGCTTTATTTTAACCAATAGTGATGATTTATTTTTTGACCAGGGTTTTATTGGGCCTTTACATCCACACAATTCCATGACTCTTGTCTGACTTTTTTTTTTCTTTCCCCTAGGTAGAAGGTAAGAGACTGGAAGGGGGAAGACAGACCTAAGGAGAAATGCCACATCACTAGATCACAGCTTGTGAAGCTTCCCTTTAGTATGGTGTTTCCATGTGGCGACTGGGAGATAGGTTCCTTCTGCATGGTAAACTGTGCACTCTAGCTGCTGAGTCATCTCCCAGCCCTTGTCTTCTTTTTTAAAATATAACACGCATGTGTCATTCCACAGCTTTATAGCTCAGTGACCTTCCTTCAGGCTAAGTGTCTCATTTTTCTACCTTAGTGAAAATGAGAGATAGCTAGCTAGCTAGCTAGTAGATAGATAGACAGGGACATACAGAGAAGATACCACATTACTATTCCACCATCCACAGAGTCTTCTAATGCTATTCATGGTGCTTTCATAAGATGACAGGACTTGAACCCAGAACTTTACACATGGTAATAAGGCATGTGTCCTACAAGGTATGCTACTAAGGAACTCTATAATTTTTTTTTTTTTTAAATGAGAAATTCTTGTAAATGTTGGAATATGTGTATAACATATTTGAAAATAAAAGCAGTGACCCATATTTTGATATATCCAAACATATTTCTAGTTGGCCAATTTTAAATAAGTTAACATGTTTTTGTGTATGTATGCATGTATTTTATATATATGGAATGTGAGTGAGTGTTTTCTTTTTCAGAATGGAATTCTACTCAGTGATCCTAAATTGAAGAGAACAACAAAGTAATACTTCATTATACTTTTATAAAGAACATATTTTATGAAGACTGGAATATTTTTAACATAAGCCAACCACAATATGGCTACAGATTCAATATTCCTCATATCTACTTACAAAAATGAATGTTCTTTTCCACTGGCATTAAAACAATGAGAATAAGGGAATAGGCTAAGTCTTTATAGGCTTAGTTTCTTTTTCTTTTCTTTAGTATACACAAATGGATTGACTAAAACCAAGTTATGTTTAAAATACTTATTGGAGTAGCAAATAAATGCATTGATAAATATTTTTTAAATTAAAAAACTTTAAGGTTAAAAGTATTTTGTAGAGAACTGCACAGAGCAATAAAAAGGGTAAGCTTTTGAATTTAATTATTGCTTTATATCAAGCTGGAACAGTTGGCATATGTAGTAACTGAGAAACATTATTGAGATGTAATTGCCCTTGTCAACTTCAAGTACACAATGACTAAATAACAAGAAACAAAGTCAACATGTCAATTGTGTAATAGTAATGTGTTTACTACCAGAGAAAAGTAAAATATCAAATCACTGTGAGAAAACCTATAAGCTCATCCAATTTTTACTTAATGTAAAGCATATTCTGGTAATTAGTTATATCTCTTATAAAAATAATGGATATGGGTATATAGTTTTAAGATGACCCATAGACAGAATATATCAGGTCTGATTTATCTTCCACGCAGTTATAGTGAGTTTTCTTTTTCTATTTTTTTTTTTTTTAATTTCTTTATTGGGGAATTAATGTTTCACATTCAACAGTAAATACAATAGTTTGTACATGCATAACATTCCCCAGTTTCCCATATAACAATACAACCCCTACTAGGTCCTCTGTCATCCTTCTTGGACCTGTATTCTCCCCCCCACCCACCCCAGAGTCTTTTACTTTGGTTCGATATGCCAATTCTATTTCAGGTTCTACTTGTGTTTTTTTTTTTTTTCTAATCTTGTTTTAAACTTCTGCCTGAGAGTGAGATCATCCCATATTCATCCTTCTGTTTTTGACTTATTTCACTTAACATGAATTTTTCAAGGTCCATCCAAGATCGGCTGAAAATGGTGAATTCACCATTTTTTACAGCTGAGTAGTATTCCATTGTGTATATATACCACAACTTGCTCAGCCACTCATGTGTTGTTGGACATCTGGGTTGCTTCCAGGTTTTGGCTATTACAAATCATGCTGCTATAGTGAGTTTTCTAACTTCATGATTTGGGAAGAAGTACTGGTTGCTTTCCTACTCATGACCACAGAATGTGAGCTCAGATCTAGAGGGATATAAAGGTCACACAGGCTCCTAAGCTAATTATGGGCCCCAGATCACATCAAATTGATGGGGTTTACAGTAATATTTATACCTCTTTCCCATATTAGGGAGCTACTCTCTTCCCTGATCCAGTTTTCTGGTCCTTTTCCCTGCCATGACATCATCTCCCTAGACAGTAATTAGGATTCACCTGCATATCAGGTTTCAGGTTCAGGGAAAAAACAAACAAATAAACAAACAAATAAAAAACCACTAGTATAGCTACAGGCCCTTTGAAATATAACTAAAATATGCCTACTCGCTATCTACAAAATGGAGGACCCTCCCCCCAAAGCTTCACCTGCACTATTTCAGCCTTTAGGTCCATGATTGTCCAACAATTTGTTTGACTTTGTATATTAACTCTCTTTTCAGCCACCAGGTTCCAGATGCTAGCAGGATGCGACCAGACTTCCATGGACAGACATCCCCACCAATGTGCCTTGGAGCTCTGCTTCCCCAGGCCCCTTCCCCACTAGGGAAAGAGAGAGGCAGGCTGGAGTATGGATTGACCAGTCAATGCCCATGTTCAGCGGGGAAGCAATTACAGAAGCCAGACCTTCAACCTTCTGCATCCTACAATGATCTTGGGTCTATACTCCCAGAGGGATAAAGAATAGGAAAACTATCAGGGGAGGGGTTGGTATATGGAGGTCTGGTGGTGGGACTTGTGTGAAGCTGTACCCCTCTTATCCTATGGTTTTGTCAATGTTTCCTTTTTATAAATAAAAAATTTTAAAAAATTAAGTACTGGTTGCTTGCTTAGTTCACAGTATGTCATGCTACAGAAAAATGTTGGTATCCCACCTGCTTATACTAATTTATATATAGTGTTTTTCTTCCAAGAGCTCTGATAAGATAGACATAAAATATAATTGTAATTAGAGAGATGCTGAACTACCAGAAAGTAAATGTGGGCACTTAGTCATCAAGAATACCTGCTGATTCCCAGGTAGAGTTGCTACTTAACTTACCTGCATGCTGTGCATCTACTAAGTATTTGTATTTCAGAAAGATTCATTATTCAAATCACTAGTGGCTTTCCAATTAAAAAAGTAACCAATGTATCTCATTTTAACAAGAATAATATGTCAGTTGAATCAGTACAAAGTCAACTGACATCAGTGTCAGCCACAATGGCTGTCTACATCAGAAAGACAAAGTGAAAAGTCAAGGCAAACAGGAGTATTTGAAGTAAGACTAGATAGTAAAAGATGCAGGTTTCCAGATGTGAAGAAAGGTCCTCCAAAATATTAGGTGGTCTATCTTTTCACATATGAACAGCAATAATGCCAATGCATGCGTTATTGTTACTATTTTAAAGAAAAAGAAGTATAGTATTTTGGATGTCTAGATTACCTTTTTTTTAAAAAAAAGAATTTCATAGGCGTAATGAAATTTCTTCCTCTTTTCTAAGAAGTAGAAAACTAGGCTGAGGTTAGAGTCATGGAGTTGGAGGAACAAATAAGAACCTAGTCACACTGGACCAATGCAGATATCAGCTATCTGTGGAAAGCAGTAATAACATTGCAGAAGAACTAACTGAACACTACTGATGAAAGTGAATCTCATTGTTCTTGGAGCCTAACAGAAGCCATTCTTCCATTAGATGTGTAGGTTAAAGAGTTGGAAAAGGGTGGTGATAGATGGCATAATAATTAAGCAAGGAGACTTTCATGCCTGAGGCTCCAAAGTCCCAGGTTCAATCCCCTATACCATCATAAGGTAGAATGGAGCAGTGGCCTAGAAGAAAGAAAGAAAGAAAGAAAGAAAGAAAGAAAGAAAGAAAGAAAGAAAGAAAGAAAGAAAGAAAGGAAGGGAGGTAGAAAGAGGGGGGGAGGGAGAGGGAGAAAGAGAGAGAGAGAGAGAGAGAGAGAGAAATGGAAAGGAGCTATAGTCTATTACTCATTTAGTAACAAGGTTTTACCCAAAGAGAGGGGCCCCTTTTGTCTGCTCACTAGTGATGATCTGAACAATAGACAGAGACTAACTTCTTATGCAACTAGTTACATCTCAGCATTAGCAAAATACCACTAGTCAAGTTGAAGTAAACATGAATCTCAGAAAACTTGGATATAATTTGAGTGAGTGTTTCTTGGCAGAGATCTCATATGAATAGTGTTGAGGCTGTGCCAAGACAAATGATAGTTTTCAAAGACTACTCATACTCCCATACTTGCTTAACTATGCTGTTTTCTTTTATTCTAGGAGTAGTCAATTTAATAATATACATGTATATTATTATCTATAATTTAAGAAAAAAAACACTAGGGCCTGTTAAACCAGGCAAATTATTTTATATTTGAACCAACTAATGTTGAATAGTTGACCACAAGCATGTTATATAACAGGATGAAAGCAAGACATTTTAGTTAGGGGCTCTAATGTGAGTTACCTTAGTAGATGGTAGTACTGAAAATGCTTCTGAAGCTTTAGAACAAATAAGATTTTGTTGCATGAATTATTAAACAAAATAAAAAGAAATAAAATGACCTTCCTCTACTTTGGTCAGTTCTTAGATCACTTTTATTAATTCTTCAAAACATTCCCAATACTTGTACTGAGTTTTTCAACTTTCGTGCTCAAGATTCTGATTTTGTACTTGCTTTTCCTGTCACTTTTTTAACTGCTTCCTAATGAACTCGAAAACTTATTAGATATTTCTAACAGTATCAAAGTTAATCACAGATTTTCCTTATACTCTTCTCCAAATGATAACATTTATACTCTCCCCTCCCAAATTGGCTATAGCCTATTTTCCTATATGAGGAAATATAAACTTTAGACTTTAAAAAATATCTTGTTTCTAGTTTGTTCATGCTAAGGCCTATATTTCTATGGTTTAAAAATTTTAATGAGCTTATTTATGAGAGAGAGAGGAGAAGAGAGAGAGGAGGAGGAAGAGAGAGAGAGATAGAGAGAGAGAGACCACAGCCCCATTCATCTCGGTATATGTGATGATGAGAACTGAATTAGGACCTCATGTATATAAGTCCTGTGCTTGAGCTATTAGCTATCTCTGTGTCTGATTTAAACATTTTTAAGGGTGGCCTATAACAAAGCCTGGACCATGTAGATTTATAATAAATAAGTCACCAGTTTGGCAAACGCTAGAAGAAGAAGAAGTCACCAGTTTAGTTATCTCTGACAGTAGCATACCTCAAAGCATGGGAAAACATTTGATAATGTGAAAGAGGTAAGTAGAGAGAATATCTTATAAAAATCAGACGTAGTTATATAAAGGAGAATGCTTCCCTAGAAGGTGATTTTACCACATAAGAACAGTTTTCTTTCCAAGGACAGGTTCTCAATTCGTAGGGAGAACTGATTTTCGGCCAGAGAAAGGATCAAGAAGTCCCAGTGGTATAATTTTAGCTTTTGCAGAATTTTCCATTGCTTATTTTCAGCACTACTGCTATTTCATCATTTCAATGATTGCTCCCCCAACACTGACTGACGATTTTATTGGATGCAGAAGGGGCTGAGTTGGATTATATTTCACTGAACAGCTATAGAGTCTGTGTAAAAACAGTCTTTGGAAATGAAATAATCCCATCTAATTGACCACAGTGAAAGAGAAATAATCAAACCAGTTGGTGTGAGGTAGACAATCCAAAGCTAAAGCCCAGACTATATTTTCACCAAATTAAAATGTCTGAAGTCTAGAAATCATCATTTCCTTCAAATGGATTAAAATAAAAATGGATTAAAAGTTTTTCAGGTTTGGAAGGTATGGAATTTCTTACTATTTTATATTTAACATAAAGGTTAAACTCATTAAATACTTAATAAGCATAAAGTTTCTAGAAGTTAATGAACTGCTACTCCTTTCAGTAATGAATTTATCTCAAAACTGAAGAGCCAAGTTTGAGGTTGAAAATGATTTCTCATTATATCTTCTCCTGAATAAAACACCCTTCTATTAGAATTTCCTTAATAACAAAATACCTTTATTAGACCTTGTTGTCATGCAATTATCTAACTGAGTTGTATTTTGAAGAGGGATGCAGGCTATTTTAATATTAATGAACACTGGAGTTTTTTTTTCCCTCATTCTGCTTCTGATGTATTGTATGACATTTGTAGTTCATGCCATTCTGTCACTATCCTGTATTAATAATACAGACTCACATTACTTCAGGAATGTATGACACCAACTCTGCTCCATGGAAGCACTGTATGTATTATCATTCCTTTATACATTCTTTGTGCATGAGACATTCTTCCTCATACTGAGAAAGTCCCCTAAAAGGTCAAAGGCAAAACAAACTCTCAGATAATACTCAAGAAGTAGATATTGCTTTATGAATCAGAACTAGCAACCTCAGAACTGCTCGTTCTAGCTTTTTGGTGTTATCTACTAATTGAGCATTCCAAAAAAATTTTGAGAGCAATTGCCTACTCTCTGAGACTCTACTTTTCATTTTCATGCTTATCACATCTTTCACTATTAAACAAGTCTCTTTTTACAATAGAAGGGAAATATGAAATATAAAATAGTAAGTGAAATCAAGTCCATCATTTAATAGGAGGGCTAAAGACAGGATTGTTGGTATTAGAAATATCTGGTCCCGGGAGTCAGGTGGTAGCGCAGCGGCTTAAGCGCAGGTGGCACAAAATCCAAGGACTGGCATGAAGATCCTGGTTCAAGGACCCATCTCCCCACCTTCAAGGGAGTCACTTCACAAGTGGTGAAGCAGGTCTGTAGGTGTCTATCTTTCTCTCCCCCTCTCTGTCTTCCCATCCTCCCTCGATTTCTTTCTGTCCTATCCAATAACAACGACATCGATAACAACAACAATAACTACAATAATAAAACAAGGGCAACAAAAGGGAATATGATGTTGTTCCTGATGGAGATTACTAATGATTGTGGAGAGAGAGAGATCTGTTAGAGATCTAGGCCCATCAAATCTATGTGGGAATCCCAGGACTCCCTGAATAGAGCCCCAGATGATGGGGCAATGACCTGGTAGTAGTCAAAAGGGCTATCATTAAAGTATGATGCTCTTATCTGGCTTTAGTAGTCCTTACTTTATCTGACACAGTTGGATTTAGTGATTGAGGGAAGTGAAGTAGGAAGTAGGTGAGAAGGGTATCTAGGTCTAAGTAGAAACCATTTGATTAAGAACTTCATGGTGTCTTTTTTAGTTCTATCTACTTTCTTGCTCCATTCAATGAGTCACTGCAAACTGTGGTGCACTTTTACTTTAAGGTATATATTTTCCCCTTACTTATGGATACATGTGCACATGTGCTCCATCTCATAGGCCCTAGTCTATATCTAGGTTTTGTAGCTTTGTTAGGAAATACCCCCCTTCCCCCAAATTCAGTGTGGAACAACAATGATGGGGATTGCCCCACTCTGTGAAGGAATGGCTGGGTCAACATACTCTGCCACTTGAGAAAGATGGATCCTGAAATGAGTGCAGCCTAGAATATTCCTAGTTATGACCATGGAATTCAAACTCAGACCTACAGGGATGCAGAAGTTACATTGGTTTCTTTGGTGAATATGAATAGGCATGGGCCCCAGATCAATGGGGTTTACAGTTACTGGTATTTATATACTTTTCCCATATCTCTGCCCTAATCCAGCTTTCAAATCTTATTTCCAACTCTTACACTGTAGGGAAATTGTGAGGATATGGTTGAGCATGGTGTGGGACCTCCCATTGAAAAGTGGGTGCCTGGATGGCACGACATTTCTGTCAGTCACTCTCCACTTGAGATCGAGCATGGAAGAAAATGACCACCAGGGAAAAGTTCCCTCTATCAGCCTCCCTGCCTCACAATAGCCCACTCCCTTATTATCCACATAATCACTGTTTTGCCTGAAAGTCCCCTCCTGACCTCCCCACCCATTCCATTCCTTTGATCATATCTGATCTATCTTCTCTCTGCCCTCAGGAACCCCCTCTGGCTGCTGGTTACTGATAACCTTACTTTCTCCTTCCTTTAACCTATTAAGCCTCTTGCTCAACAATTACTGGAAAAGTTCTGACCCTTCCCAGACCCTCTGCCTCCATACCATATATGGTATACACATGTCACTTTCTCCTGCGACCCCTTATAATCCCTGCTTTGCTGTTCAATAAACGGATTTGTGCATGAAACATTCTTCTGGTGATCTCTGGTGGTGTCTCTTGCTGCACAGGGAAAGATCCAGTTGGCGCACTCCTACTGCCCTAGAACATTCCTTCTGGGCCCCCGCATCTGGTGCACAACAGAGTGGGTAAGCCTGAAGTTTGTGCCTGGGAAAGAGGCCTCCTCTTCCCTCCCCACCGAAGTGTCTGACATTACACCATCCCCAGACAATACTTTTAGCCTCCTTGCATGTTAGCTGTTGGGCTCAGACAAAATTTTGTAGTCATGGGACCCTTGGAATATACCTAAAATATACTTTCTAGTTTCTTCCAACATGAAGACCCCAAAATCTCATTTACTATATTCTTACCTTTTGGTTCCTGGTTATTAAACAATTTGTTCTGCTTTGTATCTTAATGCTTTTCAACTGCCAAGTTACAGATGCTACCATGAAGCCAAACTAACTTCCCTGGGCAGATGACCTCACCAATATGTCCTTGAACCCCACCTCTCCAGAGACCTTCCCCATTAGGGAAAGATAGAAACAGACTGGATTATACATTGACCTGTCAATGCCCATGTCCAGTGGAGAAGCAATTACAGAAGCCAGACTCCCCACCTTTAGCACCTCATAATGATTTTTGGTCCATACTCCCAGAGGGATAATGAATAGGAAAGCTGGGAGTCGGGCAGTAGCTTAGTGGGTTAAGCGCACATGGCACAAAGAACAAGGACCTGCGTAAGGATTCAGGTTTGAACCCAGGCTCCTCACCTGCAGGGGAGCCGCTTCACAAGCGGTGAAGCAGGTCTGCAGGTGTCTATCTTTCTCTCCTCCTCTCTGTCGCCCCTTCCTCTCTCCATTTCTCTCTGTCCTATCCAAGAAGGATGACATCAATAACAACAATAATAACTACAACAATAAAACAACAAGGGCAACACAAGGTAATAAATAAATAAATAAATAAATAATAGAAAAGCTTCCAATGGAGAGGATGGGATCTGGGACTCTAGAGGTGGAAATTATATGGAATTGTACCCCTCTTATCCTACAATCCTGTCAATCACTATTAAATCAATAAACAAATTTTTTTGAGTGTTTTGGGGGTCCATTACACAATGGTGGTGGAGGAGGACTTAAGTTGGTGCTTAAGTTGGTGATGGGAATAGTGTGCAGACAGCTATCATGAAAAGATGAAAAACTGACTCCATCTGACAACTGTCTTGTAAATCATTATTTACACAGTACTAAAGTCAATCATAAAAAAAGAGTTGATTAATGATAATTGAGTTCTGACTGTTCAATTAAGATCATGTGAGAAAATTCCTCTAAAAAATTGGGTTTGGAGTTGTGTTTTCTAAGACTGAGTTAAGGAAGTTTGGTAAGACTTTGATAGTGATTTTATTAATTCTGTATGTGGCTTTGTGTAGGATATTTGTTTTTAACAGTGTTAATTCTCCCAACCCAAATGCATGGGATGTCTTTCCACTTATTTGTATGTTTCCCTATTTCCTCTAGCAGTGACTCATAATTTTCAGTGTACAACTCTTTCATCTGCTTTGTTTAATTTACTCTTAGACACTTGATTGCTTCTGCTTTTATTGTACATAAGATTCATTTCTGGGGTTTTTCTTCTTTTACTTTAATGTTTGTATAAAGAAATGACACTGAAGTTAGAATATTAACTTTGTAGCCTTTCACCTTACTGTATATTACTTAGAATTTCCATTTCTACACTGCTATGGTGATATAAATTGGTCCAATCCCTGTGGAAAATAAATAGTCTGGAGATTCTTCAGAAAACTATAAATGACCTACTCTACTGTCTGGCAATTTCTCTTCTAGGGAATTACCCAAAGAAAACAAACAAACAAAAAATTTATTCAAAGAGATCTATGTACATTTAAACTTATAGCAACACAATTTAAATAGTCTAAACTTGGAAGCAATCCAGATACCCAATGACAGATGAAAAAGGAAAAAAAAAATCCAACCTCTTGCATTCATTCTCCTTATCACAGGGAGAGAAGAAACTTTACCCATGTATCAGTAACCATGCTATAAAGAATTATTTTCCCAATAAGATGATTTGGGAAAGAAAACTGACTTAAATAGCCTAGTAGTATCATGGAACTTGAGGAATTACTGAGCAGGGAACCAGTTAGTTAATTACAGATAGTTAATTACATACCACAAATAATGAAAGATTATCCAGCTAGGTCAGTTATGACTTGGCAGGATGCCTGGTTAGTATCTAAAAACAATGTTTTTCTCTTATGATATTTTGGGGTCAGGGTAGAATTTAGACACAGGAGAGAATAAAGCCTAATTTTCAGCTTCTTACTCTAATTTAATATTGCTGTTTTCAGATTAGGTCCTTAGATGAATACAACTTGTAAGAGTGAACTCAGGTTGGCAAATTCATTACCAGCAGTAATACAATTCACTCCTAATTAATAAATAGGTAGGAAGGCAATTATTAGCTAATTAAAATTTCTTCATTCCTTACATGATTTGAAAAAGGGTTATAAATTTGGAAATGACAGTGACTCACATTAGATGTCTATGAGAAAATAAAACCCAGTACAAAATCTACAATTCTTTGGTGATTTAAAGATTATTACTGGCAAACAGCAATTTTGTTTAAACAACTGGTAAATAAACCATTTGCCTACTATTTTGACTGGCAAATTCTCAATTGTGAACATCCTCTTGATTTGGGATTGTGAAACCTTTCATAACTTTACAACTGAAATGCAAAGTTGACTCTTTATGTAAGGAAATAAATTTAGCTGTATAAACAAGATTATACACCTTATTTTTTGCAGCTATAAAGCTGGATTGGTATCTTTTTGTCACTTGTAAACTTTAGTCCCCTTTTATTAATCTTTGATATAGATTCCTATGGAATATGAGCATGGTAGTATCCATTTTCAAGGTGAACAAACTGACAAATATAGGGTTCATGACATACGCTGTGTCCTCATACTACATTTACCTCCACCCTAGGGAAAAATTCCCACCAAGGCATTCTTTAGTCTATGGATTATCTCAGTGAGACACTGTTCATTTTCTGTCTACACTTTTGGCAGATAGGCACACATTTTGATTGGGCTTTTCATGAAATAAAATAGATCTTCAATAGAGAGCCTTGTGTGCCCCTACGAGGCCAAAAATAATCTCATGATATTAAACATAAACCTTTCTCTTGACAGCACTTTGGAAACATACAACAAGTTCATATATGCACACATTCACCCCATTTAGATGGTCCACACTTTCTTCTCAGTTGAATAATATCTCACTGCACAGGCAGTGTTAGGCTCACCTACCTAGGACTGAATTGCAAAATAACCCATTAAGATAAACTGACTACTGTCACTTTGACTCCACTTGATACCCATAATGGATAAAAACTTCAGAATAAACTTGAATTAATAATTTATGATATCTGAATGGAAAACACTTGAAAACTTTTGCAAAATTGTCAACTTTAGGGCATCATTTGCTTTGCCATTATCATCAGTTTCTCTCACACATATACATCCAAACTGTTGCTATACTTTTTTCCTTTACTATTATAATAGCTTGTAATTCATCAAATAATGATTTATTTGTATTAAAATATACTGGTTACAAAAGAGATCTGTGGAACCATTTGTCATTCATTCAATAACTATGAATTCAGAATCCAGGTCTCAGAATTATCAATCAGCCCTGTCCCTATCCTTCTATCTTAATCTACAATACCTCTAAAACTAATTTTTCAGACCACTAATAAAATGCCCATTCTTTTTTACATTTATTACCAAAGCACTACTCAGCTCTGGCTTATGCTGGTGTGGAGGACTGAACCTGGAACTTTGGAGCCTCAGACATGAAAGTCTCTCTGCATAACCATTATACTATCTCCTTCATTCCACAAATGCCCATTCTTGATTATACCTTACATGCATCACAAAGTCTACTTGAATCCTATCTACTCTTCTCCAAAACACACCTGAAACTTACTTGAACCTGAAAACTACTTTTTAATATTACTGGGATAAGTCTGATCTAAGTCACACTTGTCCCTCAGCTGGATTTTCCTGTTTTGTTCTTAACAGAGCTTCTATAGTCAAAGAAGCAAATCTAAACAAGCACCCTTTTCAGTGGTGAAATCTTTATGGCAAACTGTATTCTCTCACAGGGCTTCTTCAATATCAATTCACCCGTTTCTTTAGTTGTGCTGGACTTACTTTTGTTTCTTAAACTAAATGATAGGCCCTACTGGGTAACACTGAAGTGCCCAGGAACAGATGAGTGCATAAAGAAGTATATTTGCACAATAGAATACTATTGAGTTATGAAAAATGATGAATATTTTGCATTTACTACAATATGGATGGATCTGGAAGGGAATCATATTAAGAGAGAAAGTCCACAGAAGGTCAAATACCAGACTGTATGACGTATCATTTGTGAGGTATAAAGAAACAAAGCAAGGGAAGAGACAAATTCAAATGAAAACAAGATTCTGATCACAGAATTGAGGTTATCAAAAGGGGAGGGTAAGGAGTGGGAAGGGTGGAGGGTGTCTGATAGACTTCAGGGAAGGTAAACAGGTTCTTTTCTGGTGGTCATGGTGTGGCAACACACCAGGAAGAAGTGTTGAGATCGTAGCCCTCAAATATACAATCTTGAGTGTCAGTGTTAACTCAATAAAACTTTTAAGTTAAATACATATATATGTGCATTATATGTATCTGAGTATCTAAAAACCAGATTGAGGGACACATTACAGTGCAACAATTTTTGAAAGTGACAGATGCCTTAACGTTCATGTTTAATGTTTTCAGCTTACTTATCTCCATCAGTTAGTATCAGCTCAGCTTCATCTCCTTGAAAAAGTTTTCCCTACTTATGAGCTAAGCCAGCCCCAGGCTTTTCTAACAGAGCCTGGCATGTTGTAGATTTTCAATGAATATATATATAGTTGTCAACTGAAACAATATTTTTAAAAACTCCCACAATACTGCCAATTAGAGAGTAATGAACATTCATAAACTGACTACTGTTACTTTGACTCCACTTGATACCCATAATGGATATGTTATAGAGAAATGACAATAAAGAAGAACAGGGGAGATAGCATACTGGTTATACAAAAAGACTTTCACACTTGAAGCTCCAAAGTCTATTAGCCAACTATTAGCCAGAGCTGAGAAGTGCTCTCAAAAATAAATAAATGAATAAATAAATAAATAAAAAGAAAGGAAGATAGGACTATAAAATAATTTAAATTTCAGTCACGTTGGGTCACTGAGTTTTCCTGAGGAAGATGGAGCTCACTTAAGTCTCAAGATCTTTAGGGAGAAAAGAAAGGATTGATGAGATGTCAATATGGAGTAACAAATATTGTCTCAGTTGACAATATTTGGGGCGTAAGAGAAGAGGTTGTAGCTTTGTTTATACATTATTTTGAAATGTGTACTACATTTAAGGATGAAGGATATGGCTTTGGACCCTGAGGCAAGAAATTATTTTGTTATCTATAAAGTGAACATAGTTACGTTATCTCTCTCATAGAACTGCAAATAGATTTAAAATACTGAGCAAAGATGCTAATTTATAGCAAGTTCTCAATTAAGAAAAAAAAAACATACCCTTCATCCTTCAAACACAGACGATTCCTTTTTAAAATCAATTATATTTGGGGTTAATTAAGCGCAAGACAACTATTTAACACAGTTTCTACAGGAAATGTTATACCTAAACAACAAACTCTTAATATAAATGCCTCTTGGAATACAAGCTGGTTGCAACTTGAGAATTACTTGTAATGAACAATATTTCTGCTTACATATATATATATTACACATATATATTACCAAGCTGCTTCTGTGTATTCCTTTTCTCAAAGTCCTATTTTTCTAGTCTCATCCCACTGTCATTGAGCAACTGACTTAAGAGTGTATGTTCTCTGTACAAATGGGACAAAGGCAGATGTGTAATTCATTCTATTTTTCTTAGAAACAAGAACTAAATATAAACAAGAGTAATTCAATTCCAGCAAATAGTAATCACTATGCTTTAGAATACAACTGAGACAAAAGGAATACAGAAAAACTTGTTCCATTCAAATTGTATCTGAAAGGCTTATGTGATAGGCTGTGAAGGGCCATTACATCCTAATTTATTCTTTCTGTTACTTACTCTTTTTTTTTTTGTTTTTGTTAGCTAAACATTCTTGCTTGTGAAAGCTGCTTTAATCTCGGAGACTAATGGTGAAAAGGATGATGAATACAATTGAGTTTTTGCCTCTTTCAATGTTGTTGATTTCTTAATTATTTCTTGTAGTTGTATGAAAATGTTCAAATTTGCAGATCTATCAACACAAGAATTTTTGCCTTAGAGAGTATAAATAGAGCTTACTCCTTAACCTCCACCCCACCATTAAAGGCAAAAGGCAAAACAACAAAAACTAACGTGTTTCAGAAAGCTACTAAACTATTCTGTAAAACTATCCAGAGTATGCCTTTTTATTGGTAGCTGAAGAAATATGTTTAAAATAAAATAAAAAATAGTATGTGTCCCATATGCATATAATAACTGTTATTTTAACAACATATTATATTTCCTTTTGATTCAAAGACCAGAAAATTTTAATTTTTATTTCCTTAAGTATACCTTCCATGATTCAGTTTGTGCTTTTTACAAGGGAAACTTCCTGAAATTAACCAGCCTTAGATTTACTAGCTTGCTTATTGTAAAAAATTTTATTTCAAATAATATCTATGATTTTATTGTTACCCAGTAACTATACTATTACATAGTTTTGAATAGTTTATTTTATGACAACAGAACCAACATATTCAAAAGTTGAAAAAAAAAATTAGCTAGAAATAGAGATTGAGTGTGTAAATATAATGAATGCTGATCATGACAAAGATTATATATATATAAAATCTATGTATCAAATGGTGAAAAAAGCATACTCACTCTTCATATTTCCCCTAAGTCCTCTAACTTTCATCTGGGAGTTCTGCTAAACCTTCTAACTTACTTTTATAATTTTTTTTGTCCCTAGAAAACCAACAGGAAAATTTTAAAATTACGTATGTTTCTCTCTGCATATATGCAATTCTTCTTCTTTATAACAAACTCAGTGTTAGAAAATTTTATAGATAAAATTTAAAAATGAATAAAATCATTTTAATACCTTAGCTTTAAATAAATGTCTTTAAAGTCTGAAGCTTAGGACATGACAATGTAGAAGAAATGACAGTGTTTCTTATTTCATATTCCTTTTGGCTTAAATGTGAAATGCTGGCATAAATTCCTGGCAATTCTTACGACTGCTTTGAGGAGTCACAAATGACTGTGTTTCTGAAATCAGTTCATTAGTTTATCTAATTTATTATGTCCATACAGAAATGCCTTGCTACAGCAGAAACGGTGAAGCTGTTCTTTCATATTTAACTACTAATTAATTAGTAAGGATTCAAGTTGCTCACTGCCTCTATAATAATAACAGGAATATAGTTTTTATGTTGGATAAGCTCACCATCTAATATTTTGAAGAAAGATACTACTTAAGTGGGTGAGTCCAGCTTACCACAAAGTATACTGACCTCTTAATAGGAACGTAATGAGTGAAGTTAGCATCTGTACCTCCAAAATAAAAACTTAACATCAACATGCCTATTAACAAAATGAGAAAAAAACTAATTAAAGCAAATTAGCCTAATGTGCACATGCTGGATAAGACAGATTACTTCTAAAAATCCGAGGAGATAATGGTACCCATATGGGATATGTTTTTGGCATTTTTCATATAAATTGGACAGTTTTAGAGGATAAATATGGTACAAAAGTCCTTACAGGCAATTATGTCTTTACAATGCTGGTGGCTGACATCATAAAAGTATAATTTTAATTGCTATTAATTGCATTAAGTCTACTCTTATTGAATACTTAATGCCATCTCTGACAGTAGTACTAATTTATATACTTTAATGAAGCTTCATGGTAGAAATGTGGAATTATAAGCCACTTAAACTACATCTTAAATAGTACATTTTATCTGTCAAGAAGTCCTAAATAAAAGACACTTTTAGGAAATATATATATTTTAAAAGTAGGTTTGCATTTCCCCTACTTTGGGGGGATTTGACAAAGTGATGAGGCCAGTTTTTCTGAAAGATACATTTTGAAAAATGCTGCTAGCAATACATACTACGCATATAAAGCTGGTAGTGGCTTTTCAAATAAATCTGGTTTGTAAAAAAGAAACATCATTAACCTACAAAACTTTACTGCAATAATTCCAGGTATCTAATCTTCAACTGAGTACAAAAGGTAGTGACATAGAGTAAATAATATCATGAAAGGCAGAAAAGATTCTGAATAAAGCTACAAGAGAAATAGCTCTAGTGACATTAGATCCATGAATTTGCATTCCTAGTAATTCTTTTAGTGTCATTAGATACTGGAGGTCTTTACTCCTAGTACGATTTGCATTATTAAACTATGAAAAATTCATTCATCTCAATCCGCACTAGTTTCAATATTTGTGAATTAGTAATCTGCCTGGTTGCACTAACTGAAGAAAGCATCCATAAATGCCTTTTCAATTTGTTTTTCACGTTCATTTACTAAAAACATGCTCTTTGAAATGGCAAAGACACCATACATAATATAAATTGAGTGCAAGAGAAATCTTTACTTGAGATCCAGAGACTCTGGGTAAATTCTAGCCTGTTATTTCTGCTCAGAAAGGCATGCTTAATAAAGTGAACAAGCACAAATGTCAGGTAAAATATGCCATGTTCTTTTATATGCCCTATCGATTTTTCCTATAATTAAAGTGATGAACACACACTGTTTGGTAATAATGAAGCTAGATCCCCTTTTGAGAATTTTTTTTTCAAAGGTTTAGCAAAGTCAGTTTCAGCCTGTTGCCTCTCGGTAAAATATCTTTGCTTAGATTTCCCTGGGGACAGCTGAGTGGAAGACAAGATTGCAAGGAGGTAAAGCTGCAGATTTTAGAAAGCTATGCAAGTTTGTTTCCTTAGGTTCAGTTCCCACTGGCTATGAAAATAAAGGTTGGGCTAAGGTCTCCAGAACAGAATTCTTATCTGGTCATAACATCCCGTGGTTGGCAACAGAAGGAGCTCCTTCAATGCTGTCTTTGCCCATTTTCATCCTCAGGCTGACTTGGAAGGCTACTTTAGATGTTCACCTCTTTATCTACTCTTTCAAGCTGAAACTGTCAACCAATTAGTGCCACTTTATGTAAATCTTTTCATGAGACTGACAGAAGTCCACCAGGAATTAGACTGAGACCACCAACCCATTTCTCATGGGCCAATGAGTAGTCAGTCATTGGACAGTGACAAGTTTTGATCATAACCTGTGCCTGAGTTCAAACCAATTACTTAACAGCGACAGGTTCCATACCACCAGATTAAGTCTGTGTGTCATTCAGGGACCCAGATTAATTAAAACAACAAGTCAGCGGAAACCTTTTACATAACATAGTTCCACCAGTCTGACCACCATGATCACTGAAATGAAAAAAAAAAAAAAAAGGCAAGCTAGTATGATTCATTATTAAAGCTGAGAGTGAAGACTGGTTTTTCTGTTTTTGCTCTTGCAAAAATATTTGCCTACACTAGAAGATAAGATAGAAAGTATTATCTCACCTTTATTTATTAAGAAGTTGAACTAATTTAGAGAGACATTTTTTTTTCCTTAGGTGAACATTTATATGATAGAAATGCTCTTTGAATTCCTCAGTATGTCTGCCTTAATATGCTCTCTTAACTAAGAAAACAATTCACGCATCAGGCTCCATTTTAGGAAAGAGGCAACCATCTCCCATATACTTAAAATTCCTCCTGAGAGATATCAAGCTATTGTTAATTGTTTGATGAATATACTCCTAGTTTACTTTGTCATTATATCCTTTTACCACATGGAATAGTTCACTTTCTACTGTTTTATTGCTTGTGGGTGGACTTTAGCAAATAACCCATGAACCTGTTTCCTATATATAATACTATTCAATAAGGTGGGCCATTTACTTTTTTTTTTTTTCTTTAACTCTGCTTGGTTCACTAAAGGAGAGATTGACATTTATTTATTATTATTAATTTTAAACTTTGGAGTTCTTTTGGTTGTAAACATCAAAGAGTAGGCTTCTGTTAGTGGTAATAGTTGATTGGTAGACTTCTTACACATTTTGCAATATTATATATACTGCAATATACTGCAATATTATACATTTAACCCAAAGGGAAAACAGTTACTGATATTTTATATACAATTCTCCCCTGTGTCTTTAGAGTGAGTCCACATCATCCTGCTAGAATCAAGTATCTGAACTTT
Organism: Erinaceus europaeus; assembly: GCF_950295315.1. NCBI lineage: Eukaryota > Metazoa > Chordata > Mammalia > Eulipotyphla > Erinaceidae > Erinaceus > Erinaceus europaeus. The sequence goes on along the minus strand of NC_080163.1, from coordinate 105,440,865 downwards.
AGGACAATACCTTGCTCAGGTTCCAAGTCATACGATCATGTTTTTATAAATCTGCTGACAGGGATGTGTTTGTTGACTAGATGGAAAAAATTGTGGAATTGAAAAAGTAACTATAGTCTCAAAACATGGCACACATTCTAAGAACTGTATATTCACTGGAAGTCACTTTATGGTCATTTCTAACTTGCTTCTATCAAAATAGTAACATTTCCAAAAACACTTGAGATTTTTTTTTTTATGCTCTATGTATGTCCTTTCAAGAATACTTGCATTCATTTCTTGACTATACTGCATGCTTAGATAGGGTGAAAAGCAGACTTTTAGACTAGCCTTAACAGAATATTCAGTTTTATAGAGGAAAGAGATACAAGATTAAAGTAACCTGTCCTTTCAGTTTATATAGTAACTATTTCTGCTGTAGACTATACATAACATACCATAGAAGACTTATTTTTAAAAAAATTATATTTATTTATTTCCCCTTTTGTTGCCCTTGTTTTTTATTGTTGTTGCAGTTATTATTGTTGTTATTATTGATGTCGTTGTTGTTGTATAGGACAGAGAGAAATGGAGAGAGGAGGGGAAGACAAAGAAGGGAGAGAAAGATAGACATCTGCAGACCTGCTTCACTGCTTGTGAAGCGACTCCCCTGCAGGTGGGGAGATGGGGGCTCGAACTGGGATCCTTATGCTGATCCTTGCGCTTTGCGCCACGTGCACTTAACCCGCTGCACTACAGCCTGACTCCCCCATAGAAGACTTCTATAGTCTTTTGTGTATATATGTATGGATACTAAGTTAGATGTAGATATGTAATAAGTATAAATGGACCCTTATTTATTTCAATAATCGTTTTTATGCCTGATAAAGCAAAACTGCTTCTAGATATGACTTGGCATAGATTGAACAAATATTTTACTATTTCTGAAATGAATAATGATACATTTCTTATAAATTATTTATCTATGTGTCACATTGCAACTGAGGTTAACTATTCCACAAATATTCCAATTACATTTTTTGTTGATGTTTCAAATTAAAGCATAATGAAAGAGGTCTTGGTGGGGTAGATCTATGATCTATTCATACTGAATATGTTATAGGTTAATATCTATAGCTGTATGTAAATACATTGGTCATCACTAATTTCTAGATTAGTCAGCATAGCCTTGACTGATACTGTGATAGGCTTATTTCCACATTGACCTAGTAGTTACCTTTTTTTTTTTTTACATCTGCATGCCTATAAAACTTAGAAAAAATGAAAAGATGATTGAGACATTGCATGCAAGATGATTTGAAGATCCCAGGATGTCCCTGGAATGTTGGAATCATCCTTTTGAAAACTGTTAGTTTAAGTCGTGTTACAGATAACAGAAGCATTACAAATAAAGAAAGTTTCCAAAATTTTTTTCAGCAGCTTATAAGCTAGTACTTATCCAATCCACATTTACCATTGTACATTTTCTGCTTGCTATCTCACTTTCATCCCTAGGCTGAAAAATGTGTCTTTTTGTCACAGCTGAAGATCTCTCTTCCACTTTCTGTGAAGACACCATTTTCATCCTTCCTCCATCCCTCAGGACATGAAGTTGCTCCCTGTTCCCTGTGAGTCTCAGGACAATTGCTTTTCCTTGGAAATTGCAATTTGTGCAGTGCCTATAGTCACGTTACTCTTCTTGATCTCATTCAGAGCAGGAACAAGTCAGCTCAGTGACTATCATATAACTGACTCCCAGTAACAGTTCATTAAATTAAAAAGCCGATGAATGGAAGCCAGGGGTCTTAAGGTCAGAGTCTAGTGCAGTACGATACAGAACATCCAGAGAACAAAAAGGGTAAGGCAAAGATGTCATAACCACCAAGGCAGCCTCCATTATGCAGGAAATACCCTTCAAACTAGGAAACTCCTGATGTACTTGATACCAGGATACTAATGTGTTTTTTGTAAGAGAAAGATATTAAGTCAGCTGGGAAATGTGTCCTAACTTTCTCAATAGAGAGCACTCGTATAAGAAGACTCTCTCCTTTGGGTGCCTAATAAATAATTATTCCCATGGCAATAAGAACAGAGTTGTGTGATCTTTGGAAGTTACTTAACAGATCTGTGTCTAAGTGCCTGCATTCATAAACTGAGAGTAACTGTGATACCACTTTAGGAGAAGATTGAGAGATTTATTTATGTTTTTTAATTTTTTTAAATTTTTTATTGTCTTTATTTGTTTATTGGATAGAGACAGCCAGAAACTGAGAGGGTAGGGGGTGATCGAGAGGGAAAGAGACAGAGAGGCACCTTCAGCCCTGCTTCACCACTTGTGAGGCTTTCCCCCTGCAGGTGGGGACCGGGGGCTTGAACCTGGGTCCTTGTGCATTGTAACATGTGTGCTCAACCAGGTGCGCCACCACCTGGCACCCTGATTGAGAGATTTAAATGAATGACTTCAAGCAAAGCATCTAGAACAATGCCTCATATACAGTCTGCATCCATTAGCATTAGACATTAGTATCATCATAATTCTATTCTTATTATAATTATTGTATTACCATCATCACCTTATTCTTCTCCTATAAGAGGGGTATATTAGTGACAATGAAAACGAGAATGCTGCTCCTGAATTTGGTTTTGCAGACCGATTAGACAAAAACAGAGGAAGCAGAAGGTGCTGTTGTTGAATTAAAGCAACAGAGAAGCAAATAACCACAGCTTAGTGATGGATTAGCAAAAGTAATAGGTAAGGGGCTGCCAGGAGAGAATGATGATTTAAAAATGGAAGGATTTAAGATGATATATGATATTATGTGGAGAGAACTAGGTTATGATGATGATGGCACAGCAGGAAATATAATACAGGTGAAATAAAATAAAGTGAGAGAGGAATTAGAGAACATTAGGAAGTTCAAGAAGTAAAAAGATATGATAGTGAAGGAAGGAGTTAGATGAAATGAGATAGGGAGGCTGCAGAGATACCCGGGGCACGAGGACAAGAAGCAAGGGAGAGATCCTATTTCTTTTTGGAAATTGGACTGGGAGTTTTAATTTCTTCTGACTGTCACTAAAAAAAAAAAAAAAAAATCCACTTCCTTGTTTAACCCCCTACTCTATTAATTACTAACCTGCCTAGGTTCCCATTTCTCACTCGCCCCTTTTTCTTCAGCTCAGCAATCTCTCTTTTCTCTCCAATATCATACTAAGTTACTCCCACTTTTTTTTAAGGCCTTACCCCATGAGCTTCTCCTTCTGCCCTTATTACATTTTCTAAAATATTGTCATTCATCCAAAGGAAAAAAATAATTTTTTCTACTCACTACTGTGAAGCCAAAGGAAACTGGAAATGTGTACTTCAGCTATGACATTTTCCTTATGCTGTTGTCTGACAGAAATTTAGAAAAATAACTAAACCAAAAGGTGATTCTGCCAGAACTCTGTATTTTAAATGGCAAGCTGAAGGACAGTGCTGCATGTATATTTTGAGAGTGTGGGTTTCCAGTTTTTCAGGTTTCAATAGTAACCTGTAGCCAAATGGATCAAGTGAATAACAGTCAAGGCTTTGTAAAAGGATTGCCAACCAGAGAGACTGAGAAGCACAATTCCTTTGAATTTGTATCAAACTGAGAAAAAGATTGTTTAGCCCTATAGTCAGGTGTAGTATAGGATGAAGAGGGGGAACAGTCTTTTATCTCTCTCTGAGGGGCTCCATTGGTTTTTCTTCTTATCAGATTCTCTTACACAATTGCAAGGGAAGCTTTGTTCATGTTTCCTGATGGCTGGGGGCTTTGGGAGGGTGGAAAGAGCAGGGCATTTAGAATCAGACAACCTAGATTCAAATCCTATCTTTGCTACTTACTACGACCTTGGTAAGAAAATATATGGCAACATGGCCCAAAGAAGTAGATGGAATTCAAAGGCAAAATAGGAAATACTTAGAAGGAATCCAGTTTTAGGCCAGAATTTGAAGACCTTTGTTTTGGAGTGAGTTGGTTTTGAAATCCTACTTGAACTTTAAGGAAGATATGCTATATTTAGAAATATTAATCTTGACATCCTAGACATTATAAAAGCTTTTGAAGAAAACACTGTATTCCCACTTCTCCATCACTGCACATAACTACTGTTCAAGTTTTGGTAAGAATTTACAGCATTTATTCAATTTCCCCATTAAATGCTATGCAATGAATATGTTTCTATGTCTGAAGATATACAACTATGTTGCATAGAATTTCCTGTGTTAATTCTTAATTCTATAGAGATTTTCAAACTCTAAATATAATTCCCAAGAAAACATAAAGAGAAAACATGTAGGTGATAGGGAAAATGAAGGGAAGCTGTGTGGGAGGGAGGAAAGAAGACACACTGGCAGCAAGATGCAGAAGAAACATCCCATGGTGCTGAAGGAAGGGGCAGAGATGGTTTAAACAATATTGAAGAGGACTCATGGAGAGTGAGACCAAGGATAAATTCCACCAGACCTGGAGATAAAATTCTCATTAATGATTTCAAGGAAGCAGCTGAGATGAGTGTTAGGAAAAAATGAGAAGCTGAAAATGCTGGCAGTAGCAAAGCCAGAGTGAAGCCAGGACACTTGGAAGAGATTAAACATGCCAGAGTCATCCGATACAGATAAAGCAAAATATTGAGAAATACAGGAAAGAGTGGGGGGTCATGGCCCCACGAAGAGAAGCAAACCTCTGAAAACTGGAAACATTCTGTTCTTCAAGAGAAAAAGTCAGCTGAAATGAACATTTTTGAAGTGCAGAAGAGGGAATTCTATACCTTCATCTTTTCACTTCAATTGGAGGTGGAAATAAGAGGCCAGCAGAGATTAGGGAAGTGGAAGTGCCACTTTGAAAAGATGCTTTAGGTGAACAGAAACGGAAACCAATGGTCATCCAGACGCTTAGAGTCCTAGTGGGACAATGCAAATTAAAGTACTATTTAATCAGTGCATTTTGACTTTGTTTATGGGTGTTGTATTTTCATAGAGTCATAACACAAAGCTCAGTTCTCTGTTAGAAAATGATATGAACATGCAAAAAAGAGGAAAGGATGAAAAAAATAAGACTTAGATGAAGAAAAAGGAAAAGAGACCTTAACTAGAAGAACAATAAAAAAGTATTGAATCATAGGCTGCACATGCTTTAACAGCAACCATTGTATCACATTCAAAAGTTAAAAATTGAGGATGAATTGTTATTCACAATGTAAAATTATGTTACCTAAAAAACAACTGGTTCTACTTCTGGCTTTTCTTTGTTCATTATTTATTTATAAAAGATACATTTATTTTTATGACAGAGTATGAGAGAGAGAGAGAGAGAGAGAGAGAGAATGGGAGATATGAAATCCAGAGCACTTGCTCAACTCTGGCATAATGTAATGTTGGAGGTTAAACCTGGAACTCTGGGGCCTGAGGTCTGAGCAGCTGTGTGCATTTACTGACTCTAACTTCCTTGTCCTATACTGTTTATTTACAGTACACGTTGGCTGACAAAAATTTAATTTGCATGTATTTTTTTTCTGGGACACAGCTATTATTCAAACTAGGATTTAGCTCCATTGTTTTGCTTATATAGAAATTAAAGCAATGGTAAATCATGTATAGATTTAGGACTGAATCTATCTCTTTGTCAGCTCTCTAGCGACATTTTGGTGAGTCTTTTAAACTCTAATCCTTTCTTCTCACTCATAAAACCCCCAAAATGATATCTGCCTATTTCACAGATGAGGATTATTTTACCTAGTGATAATTAATGATATATTAGTAAAGCTTCTTGGAGCTAAAAAGTGCTTGTCCTGAGATTCCTATTTACTCCGTTGTCTCTCCTCCATGGGAACCTTTGTGATCTGTGAAGACTTGAGATGTATCAGAAGGGGTGTATAATGTTATGGGAGCATGGAATTTAAGCATGAACTTGGTTTCTTTCTTTTCTGGATGTCTCCATATAAAATGGAATAATTATAAAATGATTTTTCCATAATGAAAGTTTGCAAGTAGCAAAGTCTATACTTTATGTTTTAAAATATAATTGCACTTGTGAAATAAATGGACAGCTGATTTAGGTGAACGGCCAGGACCATTCAGAGTGAATTAGTATTTCCTTTCTTTCTTTTCTTAAAGATTCTATAGGATGTCATGCCATTAGTGGCAATCTCTATTCTCGAGGGCAGCAATTGTATAGTGATCATTTTCCCTGCCATAATTCTCTTACTCTGTTTGTTTGTTTATAAGGCTTCTCCCTAATCATCTCCCTAGTGAATTATTTTTACTTTCATGTAGCAGTGCACACATTTAGAGTCAAAATCATTCTTTCTTTTTATGTAACACACACACACACACACACACACACACAAACACACACACCTACTTCCTTTTTAGACAAAAAGCAAGTCCTAAAAACCCTATGATAGTTTGGCAGTGCTTTTAAAATTTATGCTTAGTGCATTAATGTCACAGTAGTTCCAAATATTGTTGCCCCATAATTTACTTGATATTGCTGTAGAACATGCTACTCTGCCCCTTTTGGCTTTAGAATAATAGGCAAATAATATATGGTTTATAATCCTGTGCAAAAATCTTCATTTTTTTCCCTCCAAATAAACATCAAAACGAAATACAGATACACACAAAGCATGAGCAAATAATGCTGAATGCTAAATTCAAAGCCAGCTAGAGAAGCACCAGAAAATTTTAGAGATAGAAAGAGGAGTCACATTTTCTGTCTTGCTGCAAATATCTAAAAAGAAAATCACAAAACAGAAAAGAATACCATTTCTACGCTTACTTGTTTTACAGATCTGTTATTGGCATACATTTTCTATAAATTGCATTAATGGCTAAGAAAAATGCAGATATGATACATACTCCAATAGTTTTGGTGCATACGTTTATTTACTTGTATTTGTATTAAATACAACATGTGAGCCACAGAAGGAGAAGAAAGGAGAGAACGGTGGCCCAAGGGCTGTCAGGAATGAAGTAGTGCCGTGTAACTATTCTGAGATCAGAGAAAAATGCAAAGAACCAAGAAGGATTAAAGAAACTCCAGGAAGCTTTAGGAGAGCAATAGCAAAGAAAAAAAAAGAGAGAGAGAGAGAAGGGCAGCGTGGGATGGGGGGGGGGAAGAATGAGTGTGGCAACCTGGAGCACTAGTCCATCCCCCAAAAGGCAGATGAACACTTAAAGTATATGTAAGAATTTATACTCATAAAGGATAGGATAATCATAGTGAAAGAATTACTTCTGTCTTCTAAGAAGTAGAGGTCAAAGAGGCATGTTATCACACATTTCAAAAACACTTTATTGGTCTTTTCTGACTGCAGAGATAAAGAGTACAGATTGTTGTAATAAAATTTATTTTAGTTGTGCTCCTTATTTACAGATACTTTTTGAAGTAGAGATAAAGAATAAATGGTCTCTTATCTGAAAAAAAAATCAATCCTGATGCAAATACAGCATCCGATAGAAAATAGAGCTGATAAATAGAAAACTGTTTAAAAAATTCAATCCTCTACCGTTACAATTATTGCTTATTTTGGTAACTGTACTTAACAAATTTGTTGAAAGAGTAAACTGACCTCTGACCTAAAGAGGGAACCAAAATTTAATAAGGTATTATAAGACTTAGCAACCCTGGAGATTCTAAGCAAATGGATAAAATATTAATAAAAGCAATCGCACATTTCTGTTGCTGAGATGGAAGCAGCTGATTGCGAATATAACCACTTGAGATGTATAAGCAATTATATACTAAGCTTTGGATTTCAGTCATCCTGGGAAAGGATATGATTATCTTGGCAGTTAAATGCTATCTTGAAAGTATATCCTATAAAGTCTGAAATGCTACATGTTCCCTAGCAGGTGTTCTTTCCCTTTGGTTACAATGTCTTTTTCATGTGAGAGTTCTCTTGCTTTCTATAGCCTCCTGTCCATGGTGCTGGGCATGTGACATGCAGAAGGAATTTTTACCAAAATTAATATCTACTCAGATGTTTGCGTTGACATGTGGGCAATCCTAAACTTGTATTCTGAGGCACTCTGCCTGAGAATAACTTGGCATTGATTCATGTGTGTATGTCTCCCTATTCTTCTATTCTTTATTAAACAACATTGTGTTAAAGTGTTCTGGCATGCTGAGAGATAAAATACAAACATTTGTACAAATCTACAGAATGACCTCTTCCACAGTGGAAATAAAGATGGCTCCTTAGTCTCCTAGTTTTTCACTACCACTTCAGTCCTCTGAACCTTGAACCTTAAGGTAACAAAGGTAAAACTGGAAGAGGCAGTTTGCTTTGGCAAATGAAAGTATCTAAGTTTATTTCTTTCAGCGTTTTAATTTTATTTTTTATTTTTAGCGCTATGAAAACAGATTACCAGAGGAAAATGTGGCAGTAGGTGTATATTTTTTAAATGAAAGAAATTGTTCCCCAGAACTTTTCAATAAGAGAAAGCATGTGACCTCCTTTCTGTGAGACCCACAGTACAGTAAACAATTGAATCCATATTCAGCCAGATGCTTCCAGTGTGTAAATTACTCCCTGGGTAAATGTTAGGCACTTTTGGAGCCGCATTAACTCTTTCAGGCTTCGAGTATGCAATTTAGTAAATTACTGCTGCCTGTACTTAATGGTGCGCCAGGGACTGAAAGAGATTAATGTAGCTCCAGAAGTGCCTAAGTTACTCTCAGGGAAAGAATCTGACTGAATGGAAGTAGCTTGTGTCTAATCACTCTTTGTAAAAGGAGGTATTCTTTAAAATAAAGTTACTTTTATTTTCAGCATCTTACATTCCCCGCTAAAAGCATGCATAGTACGAATCAGAATCCCCCCCCCCCCCTTTCAGAGACAAGGTTTCTTTTTTGGAAATGTTTTTCTCTGACCCCGTTCTCTGGACAAAAATCACAGTAGCTATTAGTTCTAGTTCAACGTGGTCTTTTTGTCATTTTGGCGCAGCTGATTTCATTCTGCTTAATCGCGTTTCTGAAATTTCCTCCTCTGAAATCATCCCTTACTGCTTTTCCTATTACTTCTCTGATAGTCATCGTCTTTCTTTCATATTGTTTTCTCTTCTACTCCCACTGATATTTATTATGGACCTCAGCTTGGCTCCCTCCTGGTAGCTACACCCACAGGGTTTTATTGATCTCTGCCAGGTTCAGGGTCATGTTTGTGGGTGTGATCGGTTCCTCCAGGCAACAGTCCGCTTCTCCTTACCACTACCTCAAATTCAATTCTGATCTATGAGTTATCTTAAAGTGGTGTCTTACTACTAGTTCAAGATGTAATGAAAACATATGGAGCCCAGTCTCGGATCAACTAATGAGTTGATCTCATCTTCTCCAGCCACAGGGCATCTGAAGAAGTTGTTGCCACCTTGATAATAACACTAAACCTTTTTTTTTTTTTTTATTTTTGTCCTTAGAAAATCAGTTGTTTAGGCTACTTTTTTTTTCTCTCTCTCTTTTTCTCTTTACTTGTCTTTTTGGTAGTCTTCTGTGCATGTCCCCACTCTTCTTAGTTTCACATTGGACTACTATTTTTCACCAATTGCCTTTTTATTCCTGTTAATAAAGTTGCATTCTGACCTATCCATTTCTCCCCAAACCTACCAAAGTCCAACTTCTACCTGGCTACAAGTAAGTTATTTAATATACTTTCTTTCTTATTTTGATAAGACTTTTGTTTCTCTATAAAGAAGTATATAAGCTTATATACTATTCATATAATCTACCTATGATCTTTTTTTTTTAACACCTCTGTGTTTTGGTATCAATAGATTTGAATATTCATGTATACTTGTGTTATGCAAATTTTTAAAGTACAGAGATTACACTAGTTACATTTTAATCATAATTATTCATGATATGGGTCTTTGTTTCCTGTTGAGCCTAATTTTAGTTTAGGTGTCTAAAAGCACTATGCAATATCTTTTTCAGACAGAGAAAGAGAAGCAGTATAAACATTTTCATTTGTATTCTAATTGTTTTTCAATAGCTAATGGATATTTTGGATTGAAAAGAAATAGGTAGATGGAAAAGAGCCATAGTTCTTTTTTTTAAAGATTTTAAAAATATTTATTTCCTTTTGGTGCCCTTGTAACTATTATTGTTGTTATTGATGTCATTGTTGTTGGATAGGACAGACAGAAATGGAGAGAGGAGGGGAAGACAGAGAGGGAGAGAGAAAGACATCTGCAGACCTGCTTCACCACTTGTGAAGCGACCCCCCTGCAGGTGGGGAGCTGGGGACTTGAACTGGGATCCTTCTGCAGGTCCTTGCTCTTTGTGCCACATGCGCTTAAGCTGCTATGCTACAGTCCGACTCCCTAGAGCCATAGTTCTTAAATCACAAGACTTAGTGTGAGTCAGGCTGGTTTGGTTCAACATTACCATATAATAAGCATACTAAGTGGGATTATGATACATGTAGCTAATTGGGTCAAATATGTGAAATTGCCACAGTTCTACCATGTTTGACTTCCTCCAAATAGAAACTACATATGGTTTAACTTAGCCATTTTATTTATTTATTTATTTATTTAAATTTTATTTATTGATTCATGAGAAATGATAAGAGAGAAAGAACCAGATACCACTCTGGTACATGTGCTGCCAGGGATTGAACTCAGGACCTCATGCTTGAGAGTCCAATGCCTTATCCATTGCGCCACCTCCTGGACCACAGCTTAGTCATTTTAAATGAACATGTTTGGATCTAACAGTTCATAATGTTATTTTTATGTGGTGCCAGTGAATGGATTTAGGGCCTTGCACAAGTTGGGAGAAAGGATGAGCAGGTTAGAGAGAAAGAAAGAAAGACCAGGTAGAGAGAAAGAAAGAGAGAAACTATAGCACTGCTCCACTATCCATGGTGTTGTCTGTGGTGTCAGGGATTAAACACAGGGCCTCACATACACAGAAAGACTGTGCTCTACCAAGGAAACTATCTTCCAGTCCCTATAGGTGAAATTTTGTTCATGGTTATATCAGAAGTGGACTTGCTTCCTTTTCTCCCCTCCCTCCCTCCCTCCCTCCCTCCCTCCCTCCCTCCCTCCCTCCCTCCCTTCCTTTTCTCTCTCCCTGCCTCTCTTCTCTTTCTTCCTTCTTTCCTTCCTTCCTTTCTTCCTTATTTCTCTTTTTGCCATTACCAGGGTTATTGTTGGGGCTCAGTGCCTGATGGACAAATCCACCACTCCTGGAAACCATTTTTTTCTTTCTTTCTTTCTTTCTTTCTTTCTTTCTTTCTTTCTTTCTTTCTTTCTTTCTTTATTTTTTCCTTCCTTTTCTCCTCCTCCTTATTCTTCTTCTTCTTCTTCTTCTCTTCTTCTCCTTCTCCTTCTCCTTTCCTCCTTCTATGGGGGGATTAATGTTTTACACTTGACAGTAAATACAATAGTTTGTACATGCATAAAATTTCTCAGTTTTCACATAACACAACAGCCCCCACTAAGTCCATTTTTCCTTTCTATTTTACTGGATAAAACAAGAAAATTAAGAGGGGAGAGGGAGGTAGAAAGAGAGAGAAGGACAGACACCTGCAGATCTGCTTTAATGCTCCCAAAGCATCCCTCTGCAGGTGAAAAGCAGGGGATTAAACCCAGAACCTTGCCCATGGTAATGTGTGTGCTTAATTGGGTGTGTCAGCAACTTGGCCTCCAAATAAATCAGATTTCAGTTTCCCAGATGAGATAGATCCTGGAGGAGGCAATCTAGGAGAAAAGAATAATCCAGAGATAGTATTTCTACCCCCAAATTATATGAGCTTTCAGAGGAGACCACTATTTATTGGAGAGGCAACTTTACCAACTACACAGGCAAGCTATCCTGAGGATAAAAATACTGCTTCTAACATTGGGAAACAAAAATACTTTCTTCCCCTAGTTTTAAACTCAAGATGAATTTAAATCCAAGAGGATACTATCTTTTAGATGAAACAGGCACGATAAGCCTGAGAATTCCATGAAGAATTGTTTACTATTTTCTATTTGTGGTCAAGACAACTTTAATTGAAAGGAAGCTTTCAATCTGTCTGGCTTTCTAAGTCCAGTTTGGGTCACAGGTTGTGACTGATGGGTCAGTTATCCCCATGTCCCATGTAATTGCACCCACAATTATAAAAGCCAGTTCACTGTTTAACTTGTATCAGAGGTCTGTGAGTGCATGGTGGTGGTGGTGTGTGTGGTGGGGAGGATGGATGTCAGGGGACAGTTTAGTTAGAATTTGAATTCTGACTCTATTCCATCTCTCAGTGTGATTATATGGCTTTTAGAAAAAGAGATTTCCTGTTGTCGATCTACTTATTTATTTTTATGGGAGAAAGAGAGACAAGATCACTGTTCAGCTCTGGTATAGATGGTAATAGGGAGCTAATCTGGGATCTCAGACATGCAAGTTCTTTGCCCTACCCATGAGCTCTTTCCCTGACTCTGTTTGCATGATTTGAGCTAGTCACTAGAGTTCTCTAGGCCTCAGTTTTCTTAGAAGTGACTATTTTCCATGTCTCTCTCACAGATGGTAGGCTAGAGTGAGAGAAAGGGTGTGAGAGTTTTGTACACATCATGTTGTTCTGAGTTTGTGCCAATGCTGAACATCATAATTTAGACATTGGCCCAAAGCCTGACAAGCAACACTGGTTCCTCCTACCCCAGGCCTAAGCCAGATGTTCTGCCTTGTCTCAGAGTCTCTGTGCCTGAGGCAGCTACAAGGCTAGAATGAACATTTTACCATCTACCTCTGATTCTCCCTTTATAGATGCTTTTTTTTTTTTTCATCTCTTGGAAGTGTTTGACTCTTGCCATATTTTTTTTTTCTACTTTAGAAAGCCAATAAGAATTAATCAATCAGTAATTGCATTGATGGGGTAAAAACTAATAAAAGTAGAACCATAACAGGACTTGAACTTAATAACTTTGAAATATAAAGGGGAGACTTTATCCATGGGAATTTACAGATATTATTTGGCCACCAGACGGCTTCCATATTTCTTCATTACTGCAATACAAACATAAGAAATACGGGGGAAAAAACTCTATATAAGTGCTATAAATTTTGAGCTGAATTCCCTAGTCCATACCCTGGTAGTCATCCAAGTACTTAAAATAAAATCAGACTTAATTTAGTATATATCTTGCTTCTTCAACAAAAATGTGGAAGAGTAAAGCTTTAAAAAATACAAATATTTGCATGGTTTCTTGTTTTATAAATAAGATTGCTATCAAATGTTTTAATTTCACTCGATCAAGTAATTTATAACTTTCAAAGTCACTCTGCCCCCAAGCATTAAATTTTGTAGCCCCTCAGTCACCATGCCACTTCCAAAGGTCTTCTATTCTGTAAAAAGAAAGGGACCACGATTCATGGTTTCTTCCTCAGTTTTAATCCTCTATTTTAGACTTTGCCATGTACCAGATAGTGAAGTGTTCTCTTACTGTTCAGTTCCCACCTGAACATCCTATATAGATTTTTTCCTCTCTCTCCCTTTCTCTTGAAAAACAATAAGTCAATAATTTTCCTCCCACTCTTTAAAAAAAATTGTTAAAATTGGTCCTGCACCTATGACTTAGACAGTCCACTTTCTGGTACTGCTTGAAACTGGTTGAAAGAACTTGGACAAATCTCTAGATTGTTCTCTGTCTCATGTCGCTTTGTGTATATAGTAATGCAAGCAAATAATGCAACACCATTTTATGGTTCTATTTTAATTGGCTTAATTTTCTTTCAGTTACTTTATAATGATTCACTTCGCTCATCCCCTTCCCCGTATAACTAGTCTTCTAGCCTCTATCTTCCTACAGCTGTGTTCCTAGATCTTGTTAAAAAAAAACCACTTTATTCTCTTTGCTTTACTGCAATTTTACTTGGTCTGACTTTGCCTCTTCATAATCAATGAGAAAGACCTCTCCCTGACTTTCCTATTGTCTTTGATGCTGCTGATTGTTCTTCCTTTCAATCCTCTCCAACCAGGGGCTTGTGAAATGAACGTTATCCTTTCCTGATTCTCTGATTTCTTTTTTCAGCAAGAAGAGGTATTCATGGTCATCCCACCCCTGATGGTAAGGGTCCAGAAGAGTCAGATTGAGGCAGAAAGAAGAGACAGAATCCTTTATTTCCCCCTGGAAAAGTGGCACCAGATGATTTTTTTTTCTAAGGGATTCTCACAAAGCCACTCTTTCTCACACCAAGGTCCTGTGGGGCTCCATTTTCTGTCTTTTACTGTTTTCACGTTTACATGTCAACTTACCCTTTCAAGATTTCATTCTTTATCTAATAAACTTCCCTTAATAGAAACTTTCAAAACTCTTCCCCCACTTTTCTAAATAATGAATTCCTGTAATTAGGTCACTTGATCTAGAATCTCATTCACTGTGATAGGACAGGAACAGCATAGATTTGAAATACATAAAATCTTGGGTTCAAATCCCATCTCTAGTACTTAGGAGTATCATGATGTAGCAAGTTTAGCTTAGCTTAATTCATGGGTCATGATACAATGCTTGCTCAGCGCAGGGTGGTTCAAAAACTATAAAACTAATTTATTAAAGTTTTCAGAGTTTCAATTCATTGAATCCTTGTACACATTCCATGAGGTAGATGTTAGCATCTCTTACTAGTCCAGGGAACAGAGGACCAGGGGCCAGAAGCTAGATCACCAGTTAGGGTGTGTGCCTTGACATGTAGCTCACCCCAGTCTGAGCCCTGCCACTACATGGGCTTATACCAAGATAAACACCAGTGCTTTGGTGTCTCTCACTTTCTTAGTTCCCCCTATAGATACACATGTGTATGGAGGCCCTGGGAACCCCACCCCTTGATGAAAGAGAGAGAGATCTCAAGTGCTGAGGAGCAGAGGAAAGCACCTTGCAAAAGACTGCAGAACTAGTGAGGCAGCAGAACAGGAACTTGATTTATACTCTTAAGTATAAATCCTTTCTACCTCCATCTAACTATAAAGTAGTAGGGGTTGAGACTGGGAGGAAGAAAGACTGAGAGGGTGCTGGGTTAAGCATCAGGTTAAGCACACATAGTGACAAGTACAAGGACCTACACAAGGATCCAGGTTCCAGAGTCTGGCTCCCCACCTGTAGTGGGAGTGAGGGTGGGTGGTCGCTTCCTAGGTGGTGAAGCTGGTCTGCAAGTGCCTTATCTTTCTCTTCCGCTATCTCTCCTGCCCTCTCAATTTCTGTCTTATCTGATAAAATAAATAAATACTAAAAAAAGAAAAGCTGCCAGAAGCAGTGTATTCGTAGTGCTGGCAGTGAGCCTCAGCAATAACCCTCCAGGCAAAACAAACAAACAAGCAAACAAAAACCCTTGAGGCAAAAAAAAAAAAAAAAAAGACTGAGATGCATGCACCTTGGAGAACCATGGCAAATTTATTGGAAGAAAAGATAGTAGTGACTGGCAGACAAGGAGGTTCAACTGGGACCAAAGGACAAGAGTCTGGGCAGGTACTGTTTATCACAAATCATTAGATGTTATATCCTGGGAAGTGTGGTCAGGTTTTGTAATTCTGGGAAAAGAAGGAGGACAATGTTGTGGTTTAGTCATATCTTGTTTCTTTTAGAACTGTAGGAGCTTGCAATGGTCAATTCCTCAGTCCAGCATCTGTGACTGAAGCTCCAGGAAAAGGCAGCAGCTGTAAGGGTCTCTTCTTCATTCACTATTCTTAAATTAGCTCATCTGAATAAAGAAGAGCGGTAACATTTGCTTTTGTTGACCAACATAATATATTGCCAGTGCTGGGGGGGGGGGGGGAGGAACTTCATTTTTCAGCAGTAATGCTGAGAGCTACTTGGAGGAAGAAGTCAGTAGAGACTTCTGTTTATCTGTTTTTCTTTCCCCTATCCTAGGATGGGAGCCCTCTAACACACATACTTGGAATACGTGAGGGCTATTCTCAATAGAGGGGGATTTTTATATTAAAACAATCATTTAAAATAACAAAACCTTTGTCTTTGACTGGCACATTTCCTAACCCCTTTGTGTATTTTGAACTCAGAAGATCAGTTATCTGGGAGACAGAAACCATTCTAGCTGTGAGGAAATGCAAATGAAGAGACAGCATGGTGGCTCTGCAAAAGATTTTCATCCCTGTGGCTCTGAGGTTCTAGGTTCAATTCCCAGTATCATCATAAGCCAGAGCTGAGCAGTACTTCAGCCTCTCTCATTCTCTCCCTCTTCCTCTCATTAAAATAAATAAAGCATTACAAAAGGGGGGGGGCAGGTGGTGACACATCTGATTAAATGCATGTATTACAATGAGAGAGAGAGGAGAGAGAGGGGAGAGGGGGGAAGGGAAGGGAAGGGAAAGGGAGGGGAGGGGAGGGGAAAGGGAAAGGGAAAAAGGGAAAGGGAAAGGGGAGGGAAAGGAAGGAGAGGGGAGGGGAGAGGAGGGGAGGGGAGGGGAGAGGAGGGGAAGGGAGAAAAGGGAGGGGAGGGGAGGGGAGGGAAGGGAAGGGGAGAAAAGGGAGGGGAGGGGAGGGAAGGGAAGGGAAGGGAAGGGAAGGGAAGGGAAGGGAAGGGAAGGGAAGGGAAGAGAAGAGAAGAGAAGAGAAGAGAAGAGAAGAGAAGAGAAGAGAAGAGAAGAGAAGAGAAGAGAAGAGAAGAGAAGAGAAGAGGGAAACTGACCATAAGATACTTTGTCTAGGTGGGTGTTTTTATAATGATGGGGCTGAGCTCTTCATGTTGTAGCTGTTGGAGGGGGCTGGAGTGTAAAGAGCGGCAGGGCCTTATCAGGCTCTTCATAGCCCAGAAGGGAAGGAATGAATTTTACTTTCCATGGATGACTTGAAACCTCTGTTCATCTGCTCTTAGTACCAAATTATGTACAAAGTGTAGTCAGTTCTACACTTCATAGGGTTGTAAGAATTAAGGTTACGTACATAAAGTGCAACACTGTGTCTGTTTATTTAAGTCCCAATATTTGGCGAATGATATATTTCTTGCTTTTTTCTTTTAGATTTTTTTCTTTATTTATTTTGAGTAATGACAGAGAAACATTGAGAGGAATGGGGGAACTAGAGACAGAGGGAGAGGAAATCATCTGCAGCCCTGCTTCAGTACTCATGGAGCTTGGCCCCAGGTTGGGGCTTGAACCTGGAACTGTGCACATTATACTGTGTGCATGTGCACTCAACCAGGTGCACCACAGGCCTGGCCCCTCTTGCTTTTTTCCTTACTCATCCTTCTCAATCACTGTTGCCATTTCCTTCTCTTCTTTCCTATTTCAATTGTGCAATGTTAGGGGAGAGATTTAGTCTTTAGTTCAGTCAATTTCAGGCAGAATCATGACTTTAAATCATGACATCTATCTACTGGAGATTCCAAAACTCATATCATTAGTCCAGACTAATCTCTTGAAACTATATTCATTTTTATATGTTTGCCTACTTGACACTACCACTTGCTTTCTAATAAGAAAAAATAGATACAGTCAGAGATGTTTATTAGAAATCAAGTGGTAGTGTCAAGTAGGCAAAACATATAAAAATGAATATATATATATATATAAATTTTTTTTTTTTGCCTCCAGTCACTGGGGCTCTGTGACAGCACTAGAAATCCACTGCTTCTGATGACTTTTTTGTTCCTTTTCATTCTATAGAACAGAGAGAAATTGAGAGGGAAGGAGGAGATAGAGAAAAAGAGAAAGACACCTGCAGACCTGCTTCACCATGTGAAGTAGATCCCTTATAGGTGAGGAGTGTTGGGGGCTCAAACCCAGGTGTTCGTGCATATCCCTGCACATAGTACTATGTGCGATTAACCAGGTGGGCCACTGCCCACGCTCCTCTGACTGTATCTAAATCTGACCCCTTCCACTTCTTAGTTGACAGTAACTCCATCTTTCCCTTTTTAATTTGCGCTTAAGTGACTTAAATAATGTAAGCCCGAGTTGCAAGGACAAGAACACAGAAACCCTAGCCAGTGTATCACCTCTTCAACCTTGATCCAGTGATTTTTATTGACACAGGGCTCACTGAACTGAGGCACAGTATTCATCAACCATCAAAAGTAAAGAAGTGCAACCATCCTGTGGCATCCAAACCTCCAGATTCCAGAAGATAAGAGTGAATCAGGAACATACTGTCTGTTACTATGTTGCAGAATTTCTTAGATCTGTTCTCTAACTTCCTCTTCCATATGTACAATGTATTCACCAGGACCCAGATTTTGGAGCAGTTCTCACAGAGAGAGTAATCTGAGGGCTGTTCCCAGGCTTGAGTCTCAGTTTAGTTAGTGCTCAATTTAGTTCTTAGAAAAACTCATCTAAAGTCCAAGTTCATCTATTTTCAGTTAACAGACTTTCTGTTGCTGTAAGAGAAGGGATCTACAAACATATTATTGCTTGTTCAGTGATGTCAGGTTTTAAAAACTTTACATCCTTCTATGACCATTGATGTCAATCTCTGCCTTTCTGAAAGTTCACGTATAGTGTCAGATTCCAGTTTTATCAATAAAATGTTACACTACCTACTAGTGAACTGCATTCATACATTAAGATTGGCTTAACATTCCCATTCTAGTTAGGGATAGATGTTCGGGAAACCAAGCTATTTATTTATTTATTTATTTATTTATTTATTTATTTATTTATTTTGCAGAGAACAGCTAACTCAACTAATGTGTATCAATGATATAATATTTAATCCACAGATTAAATTAAGCATAGAAAATTGCATTTCCTTATACATCAAATAATTCTCAATTCAACATGTAACATCTCCATGGTCAGGAGATTCAGTCTCAGCTAAAATGGTGTAAGGCTCTGAATTATACAAAGTGATGAGTTGCAGGGGAGGGCCCTGAAACCTTTTGATTCCAATCTAATGTACTGCCCAGGTTACCTGGTTTTCTTTTGTCTTAGGTCTCTGTGACATGGATTTGGAGAGTTTTTTTTAGAAAATAGGAGTTTGGGTGGGGGAGACAGCATAATGGTTATGCAAAAGACTTCCATGCCTGAGACTCTGAGGCCTCAGGTTCAGTCTTCCACACTACCATAAGCCAGAGCTAAGCCTTGCTCTGGTAAGGAAACAATAGCAACAACAAGAAAAGTGTTATGAATATAAAGCCTGTAAGTTCAGCATCCTCCCTAATAATGTTACCCAGTTATCCTGCCAAGGAGCTATCTGGGCAGGATACATTAATAACACATTATTAACATCTCAATAAATTATTCTGAATCTAGTGATGGAATAATGAGTTTGTACTATTTTTTTTTCAGTAGTGTTAAAAAAAAAATCAAACAGAAAAACAGTCCCAAAATGGAGTCCTCATGCTAGACTCCACCTAGATATACTATCTAGTGTAATAGCACTTTCAGTCTCTCCCAGGGGGGTGGTCTTAAACCCAAAGGCCTTGAATTCCTGGCCAGGCACCAGGAGGTAATCTGCATAATAAGACCCTCAGTGAAGTTGGTTTCACCTGAAAGATCTTTTCAGTTGCTGATGACTGAGTCCAGACCTCTTTCTGTCACAAAAACTCTTTAGTTGTATTTAAGTCTCCGTATTCTCTTTCTGTTTTCTAGACTATATGCTCCATGAATCACTAATCCTATAATAAAGTGAATTAGATCTCTAAATTTGTGTATTTGGCTCTTTTTACAAAAAAGATGATATGCTATTTTCCCCTTCTGCCAAGTCTGTGGAAAGTAGTTTCCCTTACCTTTTACATTCATTTCCTCTGTAGCACCAAGAGGGAAAAATGATGCTATTTGCCAAGTAATACTTCTGAAAGGAACCACACATCATTTACTTACAAAGGCAGCAAAGAAGTTGCTGCTATTGTCATGATCAAATTAGTCTAATTAGACTTTCATACTGTGGTTATGTAAATTCTTACAGATGACTTACATGTGACTTAAATACAGTGGCTATGCCAATTCTTTCAACCATGGGCATTCAACATTAATCAAGAATAAGAGGGGTGGGGGAGATAGGACAAGTTATATAAAGAGACTATCATGCTTGAGTCTCTAAGTCCCAAGTTCAGTCCCCCACACTATACTAGGCCAGAAGTGAGTAGAAACTTTGGTAGAAAATAGGAAAAAAAATGAATAACATTTTTTTGACCTGGCCATGCTAAGGACAGGTAATAATCTCTCTCTCTCTCTCTCTCTCTCTCTCTCAGCTTAAAATTTCTAGAAAAAAAATAAGGAGTATGGGCTCTTCTTCCTGATGCTAGGGCAAGGTAAGGATGAGAGAGGTCCTTAAGTCTCAGTTCCACTTAGGTCCGGAAACTTTTGTGACCAGGAATGTTTTCTTTTGTCCCCTCTCTGAGAAAAAAGAAACTTTGGGAACTCCTAAGGAAGTCAGGTCTTATTTCTCCTACCTGAGTGGGAAGGGAAAGAAAGAAGGGCACATGGAAGTTGCAATAGATGTGGGTATGGCTTAGAAATGAAACAAAGGCAGGGCCTTAGAAGTTTTATGAATGAACCAACTCTTTTGCTATTTCTGGTTCTCTGCCTGGACACTGACCTGTATGTATGCTCTTATTTTTTCCAAATAAAAGCTTAAAATCATACTTTCCTCTGCAATTCTTTGTCGAGTTTCAGTATAACAAATCTGAAACCAAGGTGAAGAGACATCTGGGCCAATCCCCCACCCACCCCCTATTTTTCTGAGCTGCTAATGTTAATTTATAATATACTAGCTCTCTTGCCTTGGTTAATATTTACTATCTTTTAGCTAATCCAGCTTCTTGTTAAAAGGACAATACTAATAGCAAAAAATTAAGCCTGCTTTAATAGAAGAATATTGGCAAAATGTAAAAACCTAAACTTTGTTTAAAAAGAAAATGCAGTAGAAATTCAACATGTGTGTCTGCTGCCCGTTGCCACACAAAGTTACACTCTGCCACATGAGCTTTTGAATATAGGAAGATCGACTTTATTGCAATAAAGTAATAAAGATATAATAGAAGATGAGTACCATTCAAATTAATAACTTTCCCAATACCCAAGGAATATCAATCTTTTATACAGGTGGAAGAGGAAAAGAAAGCCTGGAGCTAGGGTCAGGCATTGGTACTCCTGGTAGAGCACATGTCAAAGGATGTGGTTCAAGTCTTTTGTCCCCACCTACAGGGTGGAAACTTCACAAGCAATGAAGCAGTGCTACAGGTATGTCCCCTTCTTTCTTTCTTTCTGTCTCCACATCACATCCTAATATTCTAACTTCAAAAAAAAAAGACAGACAGAAAGAAAGAAAGAAAGAAAGAGACCAGTAGAAATTATGGAGTTGTGCAAGCATCAAACCCCAGTTATAATGCTGGTGGCAAAAAATAACTAACTAACTAACTAAATAAATAAATAAAATAAAGTATATAATAGAATACATTTAATATTCATTAATTCATTGCTTATACTACTATTAAGACTTTTAGTCAATAAAAACTATTAATAACTATATTGCATGGGGTCAAAATTCATTTGTAGATTTTTTTTTTTGTACTGGGAGGAGTTTCAGTTCTCCTGATGTCTACATTGTTTCAGGGTCAATGTCTACATTATTTCAGGGGAGCTGGGGGTGTGCTTAACCCGCTGTGCTACTGCTCAGCCCCCTGGATTTCTTATAGTACATGCAACTATCTCCAGAGGGCAATTCCAGGATGCAGGGTTCATCAGGGCAGGCCAAGAATACCTAGGAGTTAATGCATATGGTGTTGGCCTCAGCAGAAGAAAAATGGGAGCTGGTGGATAAATGCTCCAGCTTCTTTGCCGCTAGGGTGAGCAGATGCTGAGGAAAGCACTGCCCAGTCTCCTAGAAGTACCCAGTAAGATCATGTATAGGTCACTTAAGTAATCCAAGGTCCCCATGTTAGTCTCTTTCCTTTATTGTATCACTTTCCCACTTCTTGCCAAGGACCACTTGGAGTCAATTGCCAATTAAATCACTCAGACCTTGTCTCATGTAGTATCATGTAGGGGACCCTAGATACCAGAAGAACTCAAAGCCCTGCACATAGTATTTGTGACAATCAGATTCCATAAGTACAGGAGCCATGATTTGCTGGACCTATTCATAGCCATATGCCTTCCTAAATCATTAAGGCTTTGTATCTCAAACTCTGCTTTTCCCTTTAGTGATTACTTTTGCTTGGGCAGGGGAGGGCTAGCTCACAAATAACTTTTGCTTCTAGTCTTGAAATGGGGGGAACCTGCTGATTAGGGAATTGCTAGTGGTTTTCTCTCTAGCATGTAGCTCCAGGTCATGTCCTAATAACTATTCCAGTTAAATTTAACTTAATTTAATTTTTTATGAGATACCAAGAAATGAACCCAGACCTCAGGCACATGCAATCCTGCTGAGGTGCCTTTCTTCAATTTTTCTTCAATATTTATTGAGAGAAAGGGGGAGTGAGAGAGAAGAAAAAGGGACACACAGAAGAGATACCAAAGCATCATTCCATCATGCATGAAATTCCTTTGGTATTGCCCATGGTGCTCCCATGTGGTGCAAGAAATCTAACACATGCATGATAAGGTGTGTACTTTACCCACTGGGCTACATTTACCCACTGGACCTTATAATTAGGTCCCACTGAGTAAGTAACTTTCTTTTTGGTTGAAGGATTTCTGTACTAGAACTTGCCTTAGGTGATAGTCAAGGCACAGAAGTAAGATGATAGGGATGACTGGAATTAATAAATAACAATAGGTGGACATAAAGATAAAACAGTGAGTAGTTTACAAAACAGTCCCATGGCAGTTAACATTTGCTAACACCATCAGATATGAGACCATACCTGCATGCCAATTGTATTGCAGTTTTCTAGACTGCATTATGAGGATGAGGAGATCCTCTGGTTATCTTCCTCTTTCTCTTTTAGTCATATGTGTGTGTAGTAGGAGTATGAGAGCCTGTGTGTGTGTGTGTGTGTATGTGCGTGTATTTTATATTACAGGGGGATGAAAGTAGTGTTCCATGCACGTGTGACTACTAAACCACCTCCTCAGTCCAATTTTTAAATATATATTGAGACACACACATACAGAGAGAGAGAGAGAGAGAGAGAGAGATGTTGCTCCAGCATTCATGGAATTCCTGTCATCCAGTGCTCTCATGTTCTACCATAGATCAAACCCAGAGGTTTATTGATGGAAGACATGTCTTCTATTACTGAGAACCCCTTACCTAATATTTTCAGCACTTATTAGTTGCCATTTATATTGCTGGGTACAGAGAATAAAAATGGCAGACAGAACAAGCTAATTCCTGGCTTCTTGGAGTTACTTTTTCAAGTTCTGTTTTGGATCAAAACATACTCTCTGTTCTGTCGGATAATAAATGCTTTTTCTTTTCTTTTTTAATCTTGTGATAAAGACTATTATGATATTGGCAACTTTCAAATACACAATTTATTATTACTAACAATTGTCACAATACTTACATTATGCCCTGGGACTTACTACTTTACATCTATTTTTTACCCCTTTGACTGATTCTCTATAGTAATTTCAATCTCTTGAATATTGTGAGAATTACCTTTTTAAAAAATATATTTATTTGGATAGAGACAGCCAGAGATCGAGAGGGAAGGGTATGATAGAGAGGGAGAGAGACCGAGAGACACTTGTAGCCCTGCTTCACCACTTGTGAAGCTTTCTCCCTGCAGGTGGAGGCTGGAGGTTCGAACCCAGGTCCTGGCACACTGTAACATGTGTGCTCAACCAGGTGCGCCACTACCCAGCCCCAGAATTACCTGTGTATTAAACATTTTGTCCTGCTTTATATCTTAGCTCCTTTCAGCCACCATGGAAGAGCTACTGCAGTTTCCAGTGGAGGGAATGGGGGACACAGACCTCTGGTGGTGGGGATGGAATGGAGTTATACCCATTATTTCATAATTCTGCAAATAAATATTAAAATCGCTAATAAAAACATTATTATCAATATCAGAACTTTAGCACAAAGGTTTCTACTCTCCCAACAATTTCTGGACATTTACTGTAGGATATGTATATTTGCACTCACAAGTATTGTTCATCTTTGACTATGTCAATTTCTCCAAATACATGGTACGGGTAAGGTGGCATGGGACAGAGTTTTTCCTTTCACAAAAGATGTTTTGGCAAATCATGGTTTGAGCTACTGGCAGCAGGCAAGGTCAAGGAAGGCTGAGACAAAATTCAAGTAGAGAGGAGATAAAGGAGAGCCCACTGGGCTCTGTAACCCTGAAGAGCTGCTCCCATGAACTAACTTTAAAATGTAGACTTTAAAAGATACATCATGTGATCACATAAAGGAGGTGGTTATGAATCACGGGTGGTAGGAAAATTCTCAAGGAGAGTTCTAAAAACTGCTTGAAGTTAAGTAGATGCATTATCTTTCATATTGAACCACAGGAAGAAAGTTGAGAATGATAAGACAAAAGAATATTATTTTTCTTTTATCTTAATAGTTGGGATAAAGTTTCTATTACAGAATTCACTGGTCAGCAAAGAGAAAATTAATTTAAGGTGGTTTAAAAAGGCTTAATTATACTGTCATAGAGTCTTTTGTTAACAGTCACCTTATCTGCCATGGAAATTGACAGCAAATTCTCACTAATTATAATTTAGTTTTACATGTACCAGCAATTTCACATATAGCAATTCTTTATTTGAAAATTTAAATGTGTATCTTATTTATAAGTGGCTGCTGGTAAGTTTATTTTATGAATCAAGAAATGTCAGAAAGTATGTCTAGAATACTACTTAGATTTTATAATAAACAAGTGTTTGAGATGAAGGTGCTATCTGAAACATATCAATTATGGCTCAGCAATTTGTTCCCTGAAATCATTTATAGTAGAATAAATGAGGAGCTGTCTTTGAAAATTATTTCATAATTAAAATCAGGTATGAGAAACTCAATTCTATTTATTTCTCTAAGTCTTGTTTACTTGCATCTTGCTAATAAATAAAGACACAGCTTAATTTATCTTTAATTTAAATCAGGTAGCAAATTAACAAATTAAATACTGAGTTTCTTAATTGTTTCTTGTCAGGTGGTATCCAAACTGGCAAAATGTTTACCTACCTGGGTGAGATTTCTGCAAAGTGAGAAAGAGACCTTCCACTTTTACATAATGACTGAAATAACAGCACCTTATTTGGTTGGGTGGTTACCAACTTGTTATGTATTTTAATACCATAGAGCTCAGCATCTTTGCTGTGAAACAGTGGTGGATTTTATTTTAGAAATGCTGTTTATTTTATACTTTTAGTTTTTATGAATTCATTCATGTTCACTTACATTCTTGAATTCATTCATGTTCACTTACATTCTTGAATCTTATGTGAGAGACAAAATGGGTATTATAGTCAGTATTCACAGGATGTGTTGTGCATGAAAATGTCATGTAGCTGATATTTCATGATATTTCATGGAGGTAGAAAATGGAGGGCTGATAAAACTAAATGCTTAACGTCGACCATACTTTAATATTCAACTTTTAAAGAGCCACATCAAATACCTTGCCTTAGTCACCTGACAGGAAAAGTAGTTAAAATGTTCTCCTAAGATCTTTGAAAGATTCAAAATATTTGTGAAAATGGCTTTAAAATGTGAATGACTACATTGCCTTTTTAATAATCAGGGTCAAATTTCCAGGTGATTATCAGTAATCATCAGTTTTAGTCAACATTTATAATAGGTTTAGCAGTGGAATAATAAGTTAAATTGGAATTTATTATTATTTTTATTACAAGAGCACTGCTGAGCTCTGATTTAGGGTGATGCTGAGGAAAGAGAAACCATCATGGGTTAAGAACTTTCAGGGAAGCAATTACAGAAGCCAGACCTTCCACCTTCTGCATCCCACAATGACTTTGAGTCCATACTCCCAGAGGGTCAAAGAATAGGAAAGCTATCAAGGGAGGGGATGGGATATGGAGTTCTGGTGGTGGCAACTGTGTGGAGTTGTATCCTTCTTATCCTATGGTTTTGTCAGTGTTTCCTTTTTATAAATAATTAAAAAAGAACTTGCGTATCATTTATCCCATCTTTTCATGGATGTTCTTCTTAAGAGATGTCTTTTATGCCTCAAATGCAGATGACCCTCATCTGACAATAGTCAGTACCAAATAAGACCCAAATATTATTTCTGAATTTAGATATCCTATTTTCGGTCTCACCCAAATATGGCGGGACAGAACATACTGAACAATATCAACCCTGATGTTTAGCAGCCAACAAGGATGGCACAATTCTAGGCAAACACTTTCACCTACAGATATAAAGGAAGCTTCAGAACAAGAAAAGGCTCCACAAAGTATGATGACACAATATCTCAGGTGAGTGAAGTGGTTGGGTACCTTTTTAAAAATATATATTGGGAGCCAGGTGGTAGTGCAGCGGGTTAAGTGCAGGCTGCGTAAAGCACAAGGACTGGTATAAGGATCCTGGTTCAAGCCCCCAGCTCCCCACCTGCAGGGGAGTCACTTCACAGGCGGTGAAGGAGGTCTGCAGGTGTCTTTCTTTCTCTCCCCCTCTGTCTTTCTTTCCTCTCTCCATTTCTCTCTGTCCTACCCAACAATGATGACATTAATAATAATAATAATAACTACAACAATAAAACAAGGGCAACAAAAGTTAATACATAAATATAATATATATTATTTATTTCTTTATTATTGGATAGATACAGAGAGAAATTGAGAGGGAAGGGGAGATAGAGAGGGAAAGAGACAGAGAGACACCTACAGCCCTGCTTCACCACTCATGAAGTTTTCCCCCTGCAGGTGGGGACAAGGGGCTTGAACCTGGGTCCTTGTGCACTGTAATATGAGCACTTAAACAGGTGTGCTACCACCTAGGCCTTTGGTACCTTCTCTCACTCTATTTGTCTTCATGGATTGAAATACAAGAGAACCAAAATGGTAATCTCAAGTCCAGAATACCAGAACCTGTAGAAAATCTAGAATATAGCAAAGCTCAAACCCATGGACTAGAATTTAGGAACAGGAAATCAATCCTTGTGCAGAAATCAGTCAGGATATGGCACAATCTCATCTATGGAAAAAGGGACTTTAGTCTTTACAAAAAGGCAAAAGCAAGTAGGTTGGTGAAATCTCCTTAGCCTTAGTTCAGAACAAAATCATGAAGGTAGAACTGAACAGTCTGATTTTCTCAGCCAATCTGAGGAAAAAGAGTCACACCTTCCCTTAGTTGATTATTCTTTTTCAGGCAACAGTGCTATACTCAAGGGAAATATTATCGAAAATTTAAACTGGCTTTCTTATTCCCCCAAATGGAAGACTCAATATTGCCACAATTAAATCAGGAATGAAAATGAGACAAGGAAGCTAATGCCCTTTCTGTCATGGGGAGAGAACATGGACATGTTAGAAGATCTTGAACATAGTAGATCTTATTTAAAGACTAAATGTGCTTCAGGAAGAGTTACAGCGGGTAAAAGTCCGAGCTCGCATGGTGTGAACTGGGTTAGATCTCTGGTATTGTATATGCCAGCATGATGTTCCAGTTCTCACAAACAAACAGACATTTAAAATAACTGAATGCATTTTGGTTGGCTCTAGAAATTAGACAATTAGACATATTCTAAAATTCATCATGATAACTTATGTTTATTGGATCCTTCACTGAACAGCTCTCCTATTACAGGTACTGTTGTAGGTATGCTACCTACCGCGTACTGCTTCATACTCCTGCAAGATAGACTTGGAAGGTAAATTTTAGAAATTCAATTTTATAGATGAGGAGACTGGGATAGTTTGCAGACCGGAGAATGGGACTGTATTTATATCTCACCCTCCTGATCTCCAAAGCCCATGCAGTCTACCATGAGGCTTACAACATCTCACAGGAGACTGCAACTTTGAGGACAACCCTGTTATTCACAGGCACCTAAATTATCTATGTAACTGTATATACCAGAGAAGTAAGGAGTAGAAGGTAGGATTTCCTATAAAGAGCCTGCCTTGTAGAAAGCTGCATTACAAATATGTATTTCTTAGGCCAGGCAGTGGCATATACATATTACAGTGCACAAGGAGCTGGGTTCAAGTCCCTGGCTCCACCTGTCGGGGGAAAAGCTTGAAGCGATGAAGTAGGGCTGCAGGTGTCTCCCTATCTTTTTATTGCTCTATCTTCCACTCCCCTCTCAAGTTCTCTCTCTCAAGTTACCTCTATCCAATAATACATAAATTAAAAGAGATTAAAAATATGTATTTATGTGATTTTTGTGGCTTTGACAGCAGACAATATGTCACTGCTTCCAATTGAACTTTTCATTTCAATGATGGGGGTTCCAAGGTAGGAAAAGGCAGTGGGGTGGAGGGTGGAAAAGGAGATGTCATAACACTGTACCCATCATCCATGGAGCCTCCTATGTAGTGTAGGGCCTTGAAATCAGGACCTCATATATACTAAGACCTGTGCTCTACTGGATGCGATAAATTTTTGAACTTCTAAAAATATTTTACATGGGAGGAAGGGAGGGGGGAAGGACATATATATATATATATATATATATATATATATATATATATATATATATATATGGAGAGAGAGAGAGAGGGAGAGAGAGAGATGGTAAAGGGAGAAAGAAGAGAAAAATAGTTTTCATAGGAAGAGACTACAGGACCCAAGGAAACTAAGTCTGAGTTCTTCAGATACTAGTAGGTGACACAGGTGATTCACATAGGAACCTTTATCAGACAAATGAAGAATAACATTTTGCTACTGTTTGTATCCAGAGGCATAGTAGAAGCAGGAGTCAATTTACTAGCTATTGTGGAAAGGGTCTGGCACATCTACAAGATGGAATTGTTTTTATTCTCTCAAAGATTAGGTTGGTTTTAGTCCACAATGCCTTCAAATCAAATTTGAAACCCCCATTTGTTATCTTCTCTGAATCTTTACTGATTCTTGCCCTGGACCTTCTGGGAAGATAAGTTTAGTTCTGTTCATCTCTGATTTTCCTGGATGGGCTTTATTTGGAGAAGACAGAAGACACCAAGTAAAATCTTGAGTGGATTTTTCAGTCTTTTGCCTGCTTGACTTTTATATGAAGTGAGAAATAGACTCAACACTTGCTGTGGCCTTCTGAGGTAATATGATAGAGAACAATCTCTAGGGGAGCTTGGAGAATAAAATTCATAATGTTAGGTAAAGAAAAATATTCTGCCATATGGCCTTCTTCCAAATATCCAGAGGACAGACTCAGAAGTAGAGTCGGCCTTTTTCTTTTTTTCATTCCCACCCTTCAAAATTGAGTATCACAGAGATCATTTTGCTATGTGCTGTAGATAGCTCTTTGTTTAAATCACTCTCAGCTTTTGAGGTTTGTGTGTCATGACATCTCATGAAGTCTGTGACTTCAGTTTGTGGCAAATATAGCAGTAATCTTTGCTGTGATCTTGGAAAGAATGACATAGTTATTAATTTACAGTTGGGTTGATATTTAGTTATTTTAAGAAATTAAGAAAAGAATGATAGATTTGACTGTTGTCCAAAAAACAGTAGTCAGCAGTGGCCTGGGAAGTGGCACTTGGACATAGTGATGGACTGCTGAACATGAGGTCCTGTGCTTGACCCTTGGCATCACATTTGTCAGAATTATGCTCTGGTTCTCTCCCTCTCTTCCTTCTCTTTAACTCACAGAAACAATGAATAAATCTTTTTAAAAATCTATTTAATTTTACTATAAAGACAAAAACTAGAAAGTTCTAGAGAGGACTGGTGAGACAGGAATGCATGTATACTGTTAGTGGGAATGTATAGAGGTATAGTCATTATGGAAAGCAGTATAAAGATTCCTCAACATTTTAAAGATAGATAGATACCCCAATATTCCACAAAGTCCATTCATTCTACTTCCTGATTTCTACTTAAAAAGACAAAAACATTATGTTGAAGGGAAATCTGTACTTCCACGCTCATCATATCAGTATTTACAATAGCCAAGAAAAAAAAGGTGCAAATATATGTAAATATAGACAGATAGTCCTAGAAATAATAGTCAACCCATATCCATGACCTTGGGAGAACTACTGTAGTTTCCAGTGGAGGGCATGGGGACACAGACTTTTGGTGGTAGGAATGGTGTGGAATTATAGTCGTTATCCCACAGTTTTTGTAAGTCAGTGTTAAATCACCAGTATATATATATATGAACTGGAAACAACCTAAGTGGCTTTGGACTGGTGACTAGATTAAAAATGCACAGTAAGAGACTATAAAAATAACAGAACCTTATCTTTAGAAGCAACACGAATAGAACTATAGTGTATTATCCCTAATGACATTAATCAGACGGAGAAAAACAACCATTAACTGATTTCTCTTTTTGTGTGCACATAAAAGAAAAACACCCAAATTAATAAACTAAATAAAACTAAAATAAATATTTAGTTTACAAACCCAAATTAAAAGTTCTAGGAAGTATAGAGGTGGGTAAATTGGATAGGAAAAAGTCAAATATAATTTAAAAAATATTTTAAATTTTATTACTTATTTATTTTATGAGAGAGAGAAAGAAAGAGAGAGAGAGAGAGAGAGAGAGAGAGAGAGAGAGAGATGGGGCATCACTATGGTATATGATATGCAGCAGCACTGAAACTTAGGTCCCATTCATTCAAGCCCTATACTCTACCTGCTGTGTCACCTCCCCAGCTTTGAGAATTTTAGTTTTCAGTTTTGAGTTCACATTATAGTCACCCCTGTCTCCACCCATGCCCTTGTTCCTAGGTCTCACTGACACAGAGACTTCAGATTGTTAAAAAAAAAAATTATTGGTGCTGGGCGGTGGTGCACCTGGTTGAGTGCACACATTACACTGTGCAAAGACCCTGGTTTAAAGCGTAAAGTTTTATCCCGCAGGATAAAAGCTTCACTTGTGGTAAAGCAGTGCGGCACGTGTCTCTGTCTCTCTCTCTCTCTATATATATATATCCTTCTTCTCTCTTAATTTATCTATCTGTATCATAAATAAATAAATACTAAACATATTTTTAAAAAGAAAAATTATGAAAGTCATTTACATAGGTATCACATATTTTTTCTGCCTTTTTCCTGTCTTGACTTTTTAAATCATTTTTATTAGGAGTCATAGTTTACAGTGCAATCATTAACACATGGGTACAATTTCTCATCTCCCTGTGAAAGTTTACTGCAGAACACTCTCACCCACAGCCCGAGTCTTTTTATGTCAACATGCACCAGGAATCCCACCCCCACCCCCACCCCCCACCCCGGGTTCTCTTTCAGCCTCTTCCTCCTCCTTACCCAGGGTTCTTTGCTTTGGTGCAATACATCATGCTCTGTCCATGTTTTGCTTGGTGTTCTCTCTCCCTATCCAAATTTTTTAAGTCCCACCTATAAGTGAGATCATTTGGTATTTGTCATAGTTACTATATTGAACTTTTTTTTTTTAAAGAGAGACCAAAACACCTCTCCATCATTCATGTTGTCCCATTTATTTTGTCTAGTTTTTGTGTGATGCTAGGCATAGAACCCAGGATCTTGCCCTTGCAGCGCTCTATTGATGCGCCACCTCCCTTGTGATGTGAACTTTTCATGAAAGGGGTCTTGCTTTCTACAGAGAGAATCTAAATTCAACAAATCTATGCAAAGCTTACGCAACATTCTTTCTCTCTTTCCACCTTAATTTTCACGTTTCTCTCTCTCTTTTTTTTTTTATTAAAGAAAGTATTAATTAACAAAACCATAGGGTAGGAGGGGTTCATGTTTGTTTTTCTTTCTTTTTTTTTTTTAAGTCCTACAACCTACAGGTTGTTTTTCTTAATGTTTATCCTTGTATCCCTCTTACTCTCTCACCTGTGACAAATGCATGTTTTATAACTGAGTTCCTGCTGGCACTTGTCATATTTTGACAACATTCAGCCATGGGTGTAGAGTTCAAATATCATCATATAGATTTGGAGAAGAAAATAACCCCATCAACATACTCACAATTTGACATCAGAGTGACTTCTTTTTTTTTCTTGTTTCCTGCTACATTGAGAAACTTAAAGTGTTGGGGGATGATGGGAAGCAGAGCAGTTTTGAGGTGGAATGGCTAGATGAGGAGGAAGCAACACTACTGTACTATACAGACACATGAATGACAAAAGAAAAGAACACAGCAAGACTTTTCTTCAAACAGAATGTGTATGAAAAAGCTCATTTAAGCTGGAGTCATCTGACACACACAAACAAAAGTAGCTGCCACTAGACAGATGATACAGTAGCTTACTGGAAACTGAAGTTCTGAAAGCTTTGTAAAATTCTCCCTCATCTTTCCAGCACCCTAGGTCCATATTCTACCTTGATGGTGGATGGGCTCTTTCCTGAGAGACTGTGACTAGGTGCAATTGGAGCAAATACCTCTGTGACCACTACCTGAGGCAGGAGGACCTTCCATGTTTCTGAAACCATCCAGTCGAAGGCTTTAATCAGTTTATCTGTTCCTTAGATACATAGCATGCCCTTTAATCTTTGAAGGCCTTTTTAGGAAAGACCTCATAAAATCAAATAGTCACTGTTTCTATGTGAATTGATTCAATAGAAAATTTCAGAAGAGGTCAGCTTTTTTCAGCTTTCCTGGATTTTAAGTGTCTTTCCTTTTTCTTACATTGAGTATAAAACACCCTATAAAACAGAACATAAGGGAGAGTTGGACACTTAACCTTGACTTAATCTTTTAAGGGTCATTTTCCTAGTGTGAACTATTTAAAATTAATTACTCATAACATACAGAAATCTTTATAAATTCCTTGTGAATACCTAAAGTGATCATTTTTTTTGCACCTACTTACATAACAAGCATCCATTAAGTTTTAATTCTCTCTCACCAACCCTTTCATCTTTGTATTCATCCACTGCTAGAGGCCTTTGAAGATGGAGACTTGGATTTAATATATATAGAGCATGGAAGAACTTGTTTTGGGTCATCCAGGGTCAGAATTTGTTGAGTGAAGCCATGATAACAACAGGGTCCTCATACATCCACTAAATTACAATTTTCTCAGAATTTAAGTTGTTATATGTTTTAAGGGAATCAGGACCAAATTTTCTTGCAGTACCTGTATGTTTTCTAGGATGGAAACTGGATGATGAGATCAACATTTAAAAACAGCTTGATTTATTCTCCTGGAAATTTCTCACTTTGAAATTTAACAAAAAATATTGCTGTGTGTAGGAACCACTTGTAAAGAAAGTATTATACAACAGACTAAGAAAGAGAAATAATCAGAGAGCCATTTAGATCACAAAAACATGCAATTAGAATCTTCTTTATATTCAACTAGTCATTGATTTATTCTAATGTATCACTTGTCTAACTGAAATATAGCATTGTTTTGAATTTTATTTGCTTATAGCTATTAAAGCATTGGGTTCCCCATCTGTTTGAGACAGCTTTTGTACAAGCCGTATGGTCAAATCTAATTATTTCTCTTGCTACAGTGGTAATATGCTCTATCTTCAGAAGAAATCGATGGTAAAATGTATTCAAAGAAACCAGCTCGCAATCCATGTCAAAGCATTCAATAAATAAACTTTGCTGTCTGGAAAGTCTTGAGTTACATTAACAACCAAGAGTTGGAATTAAAGGGTAGAAATGCTCTCATTTGAGAAGCTATAACAATTCAAAATCAAACAAACTCTGTTACTAATCACTCAGTGGATAGGTGTTGATTTATTTAAAATATTTAATGTATCATTTATTTAGTTTCATTTTCTTTCTTTTAGGCTGCTTGTTGATAAGGAAATTGGCATTTGAGTAAGGGCATTTGATTTTTTTTTTTTTTTTTTTGCCTCCAGGGTTATTGCTGGGGCTCAGTGCCTGCACCATGAATCCTCTGCTCCTGGAGGCCATTTCCCCCATTTTGTTGTCCTTGTTGTTATAGCCTTGTTGTGGTTATTATTGTTATTATTGATGTCATTCGTTGTTGGATAGGACAGAGAGAAATAGAGAGAGGAGAGGAAGGCAGAGAGGGGGAGAGAAAGACAGACACCTGCAGACCTGCTTCACCACCTGTAAAGCGATTCCCCTGCAGGTGGGGAGCCAGGGGCTCGAACCAGGATTCTTAAGCTGCTCCTTGCGTTTTGTGCCAGGTGCACTTAACCCACTGCGCTATCACCAGGATCCCAGCATTTGAATTTTAAGATGCTAAAAACCTGGCAAGAATCAAGTGCCTTTTATTTTAAGCATCACTCGAGTGTCTTATATACAGTTAGCTGTGACTATCAGCTTTACTTTGGAGGTGGAGAGCAAGAAGGTGTGTGTGTGTGTGTGTGTGTGTGTGTGTGTGTGTGTGTGTGTGTGTGACTTGTTTTATTAGATGTAAGATAATGGCTCTTAAACTATACAGCCAGATATTATTTGGCATCTGGAAAACATGCTTTATCCAAACCAAATTCCTTTCCCTAATTCATTCAGCTGAGAAGCAGATTTTCCTGCATGATATTTACTACAAGTAACAGATAAAACAATCCCAAAACTGCTACCACTACAAATTTAACACCTATTTGATTGCATACAATAGGTAAGGCAGATTAAGATAGGCTAGAAGAAAATCTAGGGACTAGATCTGCTTTTCCGTTTTATGAGTACTTTACTCAACTATTTGCCATTAATAAAATTCTGGAATTCAGATTTTGGCTGACATTTTCAAACTTCATTTATATGATAAAAACGATTTGGATGCATTAAAATTAGAGTGGAGAGGCAATTAGAATAACTCAAAATACAGTATGAGTATTTTATTTTAGGTGCCTTGCTTATGTCTAATTTATGTTAGAGCTGTATATATAGATTGGTGCAGCCCTTCACTGTAGTTTAACCTACCTCTAAGCTGCTTTTTTCTGCTTCCAGAGTTCACAGTACTCACCATTGTACAATGGGGATAAACTGTTATTTTCTAAGTTGTTGTAAAAATCATAGTTTAACCATGTTCATAGATGAGTATCTTTTATCTTTCCTTTCATTTTTCCCTTCCTTCCTTTCTTCCCTCCTCATTCTTCTTCCTATCTTCCTTCCCCTTCCTTCCTTCCTTCCTTCCTTTCTTTCTTTCTTTCTTTCTTTCTTTCTTTCTTTCTTTCTTTCTTTCCTTTCTTTCTCTATCTTACTTGTTTCCTCCATCCTACTCTCCTTCCTTTCCCTTCCTCCCTTCCTTTCTTCCTCCTTTCCTTTCCTTCCTTCTCTCCTTCTCTTCCTTCCTCCTTCTGCCCTCCCTTCATTTCTTTTCTCCCTTCCCTTTATCAACTTATTAAGGACTTTAATTTAGCATTTTCACTTTCACTGAGTAACAATTTTGCTTTAAAACTTAAAGTTTAAATGAATATTTCAAAGGCAAATATTTGTTATAATTATAAAATGAAAAATTTTGCACAGCAGGTCAATAGTGGAGCATGCAAGATTTTTACTTTTAAATAAAAAATATTTTAATTAAATAATTATTTTTATAGAGATAGAGAAGTTAAAAAGGAAGGGAGAGAGATAGGGGAGAGAAACACCTGTAGAACTGCTAATAAGATTTCTTTCCTTACAGGGGTGAATGGGGTACTTGAACCCAGGTTTTTAAAATTTTTTATCTTTATTTATTGGCTAGAGACAGCCAGAAATCAAGAGGGAAAAGGGAGAGAGGGAGGAAGAGAGACAGAAAGACACCTGCAACACTGCTTCACCACTCACAAAGCTTTTCCCCCTGTAGGTGGAGACCCGGGGCTCGAACCCAACTCCTTGAACATTGTAACATGAACACTCAACCAGGTGTGCCATCACCCAGCCCCAAACCCAGGTCTTTGAGCATGATAACATGCGCACTCTACCAAATATACCACCACCGTGCTCCAGATTTTTATTCTTCCAAAGTGTCTAAAACTTGTATAAACCAAGATTTTGGAGATTAAAAATATTGTGTGTGTATTTGTGTACGGTTGTGTGTGTGTGTGTGTGTGTGTGTGCACGTGTGAGTGCGCGTGTGTGTGTGTGCGTGTGTGTATGTGAGAGAGAGAGAGAGAAGATATAATGAGAAAGATATCAGAGTACAGTTCCCTAACTTAATGCAGTATCCTCCCCCCAAGACCTCAAACATGCAAAACATGTTTGTTTTACTCTACTACTGAGCCACCTCTGCCTGGATTCTGAATCAGCCTTTCGAAGCACATACCATGCAACAGGACTTACGGAAAATCCTATAGGAACAATGTAGTTTTCTATTCAGATACCTTGAGAATCATCTAGAAACATTTTTTTTTTAGGATTCAATTTTGGTATTTAGCATGAGACGATCAGAGGAGTGGGGGAGAGATCAGAGCACTGGTCTGATGGTACAAGGGACTGAATCTGTAGCCTCTGAGGCCTCAGGTGTGACTGAGTTCTCTCCCCTGTCCCCAAACCCTTAATCATGGTTAAGTCATGCTAATGTGAGAAACAGTTTTGTTATCTCATCCAAATGTCTGAATGCAGTGATCCAAAGCCATTTAAAATAACAGAATGAAGCATCAGTATAAAACAAGTAGATAGGGTCGTATATTCCCGCAGAGGTTTGGTTCACCGATATGGTGCTTTAACCTTTTCTCCTTTCTTCTGCTTAGTTCCAGCCAAGCAGGGAGGATTCAAATAGAGAGCAAGCATCAGGAAGTTGTAAGCAATGTGCAGAGTTGCTCCAATTATTTTCAGGTAGTGTGCCCATGGATAATTGCTTACACATTTACTTATTCCTAATTTGGGTCTCACTGTTCCTAGGTAGCTCCATCATGCCCACTCTGAGCAAGCCCTTTACACCTCTGGGCTAGATCAGACATCCCAAGTCATTTATTCACTAGAGCTGTGGTACCATTAGCAATCTCACTGGCTGTCACAGAGCTGTGCAATCAGCAGGTGGTATTCTGCATGATCAGGATTGCTGGAGAAGAATGCAAAAAAAAAATAATCTTCTGGGAGAAATAAAAGAAAATATGTAGTGAAGTCAGACCTCTAAAAAAAAATAACATGTTCAAGTAAGCTTAAACCCCTATCTATTATCCTTCTGTTCTAAGAAGTATATATAATCATTTTATGAGCAGTTGATGACTTGAAACCAAGACCGTCCATTATAGTGGTAGTCTATACAAAGTTACAGATACTGGGTGATTTCTCCCTTTTCCTACCAGAGAACATCAACCCTCTGTATTTAAAGGCCAGTGTATCTCCAGGCAAATTGAGTTTCCATGCTCAGTTGATTCAGAGCCTATTTCAAGCAAAGGCTGCCAACTATGTCAAAATGTATACTGATTTTGTGACATACATCGTTTTCCAGAGGATGAAGGGAGATCACCAGTCTCAATCCATTTGTGACTTGACTTAGATGTGAAGTTGCCCTCAAGACATAGCTTGCTGGTATGTAAGGGCACTGGAATATTTTATGTTAAGATAGTTTTCTCCTTGCCCTTCAGTTTTCTGATCATGATCCACTAAAACTATCTTGAAAAATTGGGAAAAATTATGCCTTATTATTAAGAGCATTCATTACATTAGTATAAGGCAAAACAGCCTACTTAAAATCAACAGTACCATTTTGAGTAATTTTTTTTGACATTTTCTGAAAGAATAGGTCTCCCTACATTAATGCTAAATAGATTGAAAGAGTCTGAAGTACAAGAATATACACAAATTGCATTTTAATTCCTATTTTTTCTTTAAAAAATGTCAAAGATAAATCTAAGTGTAGTTTAAATATACACTTTGCTTCAAATGTTTAGGAAATGATGCCTAACACAGAGGAAAATAAAGCCATTACTTTTCCATTTGTATGACTTGCCCTTGAACTTTGTTTGACATTTCTCATTTGCCTTTGCAGTAGTAAAGTCCAAGATCCTAGCTTAAATATAAAAGCTTTAGGATTTGTTTTTGGTTTTGCATTTTTATGGGCTAGGCATTTATTTTTCTCTATACTAACTTTATTATTATTTTAAAATTTTTTTCTTCCCTTTTGTTGCCCTTGTTGTTTTATTGTTGTAGTTATTATTGTTATCATCGTTGTTGGATAGGACAGAGAAAATGGAGACAGGAGGAGAAGACAAGAGAGGGTGAGAGAAAGACACCTGCAGACCTGCTTCACCGCTTGTGAAGCGACTCCCCTGCAGGTGGGGAGCCGGGGGCTAGAACCAGGATTCTTATTCTGGTCCTTGAGCTTTGTGCCACATGCGCTTAACCCGCTGCCCTACAGCCCGACTCCCTTATACTAACCTTATATAGACAGTTTGAATTGCAGCCCGACTCCCTTATACTAACTTTATATAGACAGTTTGAATTGTATGCAATACCTGTTTATTATTTACCTAAATTCTATTTATTTCTACTTCTAAAGGTCTCTAAAAATTCTGTTTGCACTATTTCACATACCAATATATTACCAACAACATAAAACTAGAAATTGGAAACGAATATATATTTCCAGATTCTGTACGATAGCTCAAATGGATAGTATGACTGCTTTGCCCTGTGTACTATCCTGATTGGATTCCAGCCCCCAACATACTGGAGGAAGACAATCTATCCCTCACTCCTCTCTACCTGAAAAATAATCAGCTGGGAATAGTGGAAAAATTTCCCCCTATTATTTATTTCTTTTTAATTGGGAAGGATTAATGATTTACAGTAGAAACATTTGTTGATACATATGTAAAGTTTCTCAGTTTTCTGTAAAACACTCTCACCCCTCCCCCAGCCTAGGTACTTCTCCACCATCATGTACCAGGACCTGAAAGTAACCCCACCTTCTGTCCCTACCCAATGAAGGAAAGACAAGAGACAGGCTGTGGCTATGGATTGACCTGTCAATGCCCATGCCCAATAGAGAAGCAATTACATAAACCAGTACTTCCACTTTCTGCACCCCCAAAATAACTCTGATATATACTCCCAAGGGGGACAAATGATAGGAGGAAGATAAGCAGAAGGCTCTGAACTCCAACTCTGTCAGGACCCAGAGAAAGAAGAGGAAAAAAATAAGGATGTTCAGAAGTGATAGGTGTAGGTGTGACTTAGAAAGGAAGAGAAGACGGAATTATGGATGAAAAATGGGCAAATATATATAAATATAGATAGATAGGTACTGAAATATTAGTTAACAAGTATCTATGATCCAGGGAAAAATACTATATCTTTCATTGGAGAGAATGGGGATACAGAACTCTAGTGGAGGGAATGGTGTGAATTATACTCCTGCCATATTATAATTTTGTAAACCAATATTAAGTCACTAATAAAAATTTAAAAAATGATGCATGTGCACCCCCTGCTCCTGTTAAACAATATGAAACCAAAAAGCAACCTAAAGTAAGCAAAACAAAAAAATGAACTGTCGGCGGTAGGGTGGTGGCGCAGTGGGTTAAGCGCATGTGGCACAAAGCGCAGGGACCGGCATAAGGATCCCGGTTTGAGCCCCCGGCTCCCCACCTGCAGGGGCGTTGTTTCACAGGCGGTGAAGCGGGTCTGCAGGTGTCTATCTTTCTCTCCCCCTCTCTGTCTTCCCCTCCTCTCTCCATTTCTCTCTGTCCTATCCAACAACGAACAACATCAATAATGGCAATACTAATAACCACAACGAGGCTACAACAACAAGATCAACAAAAAGGGGGAAAAATGGCCTCCAGGAGCGGTGGATTCATGGTGCAGGCACCGAGCCCAGCAATAACCCTGGAGGAAAAAAAATAAAAATAAAAATGAACTGTCTTCCTCCTGAAGAAAAATCAATGGATTAGAGTTGGGACACACATCACTGGAACCAGGAGTGAATATATTAGAATGCCCAATTTAGATGAAGTGTTGAAGTCATATTTGAGTTTATTGTATTATTCTTTTTTTTTTTTTTTCCTCCTCCAGGGTTATTGCTGGGCTCGGTGCCTGCACCATGAATCTACCGCTCCTGGAGGCCATTTTTTCCCCCTTTTGTTGCCCTTGTTGTAGCTTCGTTGTGGTTATTATTATTGCCCTTGTTGACGCAATTCGTTGTTAGATAGGACAGAGAGAAATGGAGAGAGGAGGGGAAGACAGAGAAGGGGAGAGAAAGATAGACACCTGCAGACCTGCTTCACCGCCTGTGAAGCAACTCCCCTGCAGGTGGGGAGCCGGGGGCTCGAACCGGGATCCTTACGCCGGTCCCTGCGCTTTGCGCCACATGCGCTTAACCCACTGCGCCACCACCCGACCCCCTAGTGTATTATTCTTAAATAACAGCATGCTTTGTATTAAATGTTATGCATAATGGTGTATGCTTGTTTCTAAAATTAAAATTGGTAATCAAGGGGCTGGGATCTAGTTCAGTGGGTCCTGTTATAAGAAACCCTGGGTTTGAGAGCTGGAACAATATGGACACAACATGAACTGCATCATGGGAAGAACATGGGTAGTGGAGAAGTGGAATAGTATTACTGACTTTCTCTATCTCTTATTTTCCCACTTCCTTCTTTCCTCTTTCTCTAAAATAAGTACATTCTATTGATAGATTGCATAATAAAAAGTTGACCTGAAGAGGCCACTTAGTGGCATGAGGTCCAGTGTTACATTAAAAAATGAAAACTAAAACTAAAATTAAAACAAATAAACAACAACAACAACAAAAACCATCTAAAACTTTGATTCTCATGATCAAGGATTTTCTTGATTGTACTTTCATATCACTATTTTATTAATAGGTGAATGCACTGTTTCTATCAGCGCCATTATTTAAAAAATATTTATTTATTCATTTATTCCCTTTTGTTGTCCTTGTTGCTTTATTGTTGTAGTTATTATTGTTGTTGTTGTTGGATAGGACAGAGAGAAATGGAGAGAGGAGGAGAAGACAGAGAGGGGGAGAGATCAACCCATCAACCCAATTCTTCAAATAGGCAGTTGCTTTGTTAAAGAAATATTTAGAGATTTTGTATTATATATCACAAAATATATTTGGCTAGACTCTGAGAATATGATAGTGAGGGAAATTCTATCACTGACTTCTGTATTATGCAATCTTTCAATAGAAGACCTACTACTTGGATGAATATCCTGTATACTAAATATTGTCTTGGTGGTAAACTAAGGATGCTTTGCCTCTCATGGGAGAGCCCTGTATCTCTAACTTGGCATCAGAAGAAATATCTGAGAGGCAATTACTTCAGATGAAACTGAAGATCACACATGCAAAAAGACTTGCCCAACCTCAAATATCATAATACTCATAATATTATTTAAAGGTAATATAAAAGATAGGAGAAAAAAACTGATCCTTACTTAGATCATTAATGCTTCATTGATATGTTTAACCTAAGGTTAATTTACAGTGATATTTATATTCTAGACAGCTTAGAGAACTTTACAGCTTAGAGAACTTGAACCCTACCTGACAGTGAGAAAAGGAGTAATAAAAAGAAAGTAAAAAATAAAAAAAATCTGTAAGCCTGCCATTTAAGTTATTTTGAATACTTTTTTCTTTTGCATTTCAGTTTTCCTTTAATTTAAAAAAATAACAAAGGAAAACTTTTTAAAAATATTTGAAAAAATGTTTATTTATTTATGACAGAGGGAGAGAGTTGTGGAGAGGACTAGAGATAGCATAATGGTTATAAAAAGAGACTCATTCTTGCCTTAGGCTCCAAAGTCCCAGATTCAATCTTCCACACCACAATCCAGAGCAGAGCAGTCAGTGCTCACTCACTCCAGAGTCTTTTTCTTCGATGCAATACACCAACTCCAGTCCAAGTTCTGCTTAGTGTTTTCTCTTCTGATCTTGTTTTTCAACTTCTGTATGTGAGTAAGATTACCCATAATCATTCTTTTGTTTATGACTAGATAAGTCTTCAAGCTCCATCCAAAATAGGGTTTCAAAGAAGGTGAGTTCACCTATGCAGCTATTAAGAACAATGAACCCACCTTCTCTGACCCATCTTGGTCAGAGCTAGAAGGAACTAAGTCAGAAAGACAAAGATGAGTATGGGATGATCCCACTCATCAACAGAAGTTGAGAAAGAAGAACAGAAAGGGAAACTAAAACAGGATCTGATTAAATCGAGAGCAGGGCACCAAAGTAAAAACCCTGTGGTGAGGGGGAGGGTGGACATTCAGCTTCCTGGGTGGTGGGGGGTGGGGTGGGGTGGGGTGGGGGTGGGGGGGTGGGACACAGTCTTTTGGTGGTGGGAATGGTGTTTATGTACACTCCTATTAAATGTAGACATATAAACCACTTCAATTTATATGAGAGAGAAAAATTGATCATATGTCTAGAACTTTTAAAACACAAGACTGAGTCTTTTTAATACATAGGCTGAGTCTTTGATATGTTGACTCTTGCAAAAGCCTAGACCAAGGAGAACAGAAGCAACTGATGGCACAGCTATATACAAGATGTGGGGTATTATACAGCAAACACTAAAAAAGGGACTTTTCAAAGTTAACCCAATTACCAAATAATGTGATGATATCAATAAATATCCACTGTCTTCTTGAACCCTAAGACAGCAGGAACCTCACATTTCCACTATAGAGCCTATATTTGCCCTAGTCCTGGAACCTTAGGGTGGGGCCCACTTTCCTGCATGCTTCTCTCAATCCAAATCAAATAATATTGCATCCGCGGATTGCAACCTAATCAACGCAACAAATGCCACCTCAGCATGCTTCACTTCAGACTGTGTCCAGAGACTTCAGGTATGGAATGACAACCCTTCAGCTTCATCACTCGGGTGAGACCTTTCCTGTCATAGTATTCTTTAATTCCATTTCAGGTGTTCCCCTCCCCAATAAAGTCCCCAAACCTAGATATAGACGAGGTCCCCTGAGATAGAGCATATGTTCATGTGTCCATAAACCAGGGAAAAATATATACCTGAAAGCAGAAGTACACAAAAGTCTGCAGAGAGTACCCCCACAACACTTCATCTGCACTATTCCAGCCTTTAGGTCCATGATTGTTCAACAATTTGTTTGGCTTTGTATGTTAACTCTCTTTTCAGCCACCAGGTTCCAGATGCCAGCATTATAATGACCAGACTTCACTGGACTGGTGACCCCACCAATGTGTCCTGTAGCTCAGCTTCCCCAGAGACCCACCCTACTAGGGAAAGAGAGAGGCAGACTGGGAGTATGGATCGACCAGTCAGCACCCATGTTCAGCGGGGAAGCAATTATAGAAGCCAGACCTTCCACCTCCTGCAACCCGCAATGACCCTGGGTCCATACTTCCAGAGGGATAGAGAATGGGAAAGCTGTCAGGGGAGGGGATGGGATATGGAGATCGGGTGGTGGGAATTATGTGGAGTTGTACCCCTCCTATCCTATGGTGTTGTTAATTTCTCCTTTCTTAAATTAAAAAAAAAAAGGTGAGTTCACCGTTTTTAATAGCTGAGTAGTATTCCATTGTGTATATAGACCACAACTTACCCACTCTTCTGTTGTTGGACACCTGGGTTGCTTCCAGGTTTTGGCTATTCGAAATTGTGCTACTATGAAGATAGGTATACACAAATCTTTCTGGATGTGTGTGTGTGTTGGGTTCCTTAGGATATATTCCCAGGAGAGGAATTTCAGGGTCATAGGGTAGGTCCATTTCTAGCTTTCTGAGAGTTCTCTAGACTGCTCTCCACAGGGGTTGGACCAATTTACATTCCCACCAGCAGTACAAGAGGTTTCCTTTCTCCCCACAATCTCTCCAGCATGTGTTACTGCTACATTTTCTGATGTATAGCATTCTCACAGGAGTGAAATGGTATCTCATTGTTGTCTTTCAGCTCTGTCTATAGTGGTGTGGGTGATTAAACCTGGGACCTGGGAATTTCAGGCATGAAAGTCAGTTTGCATGACCATTATGCTATCTCCCCCACCCTCTATACTATATTTTATTTAATTTTTGTTTATAGTTAATGTTTAGAGTCTAAATACATTTTCTTCACATGAATAGATAGTTTTTCCCATTCCGTCATTTAGAGGATTGTATTTTTTCTTTCTTTCTTTTTTTTTATTTAAGAAAGGATTAATTAACAAAACCATAGGGTAGGAGGGGTACAATTCTATACAATTCCCACCACCCAATCTCCATTTCCCACCCCCTCCTCTGATAGCTTTCCATTCTCTATCCCTCTGGGAGCATGGACCCAGGGTCATTGTGGGTTGCAGAAGGTAGAAGGTCTGGCTTCTGTAATTGCTTCCCCGCAGAACATGGGCGTTGACTGGTCGGTCCATACTCCCAGTCTGCCTCTCTCTTTCTCTAGTAGGGTGGGTCTCTGGGGAAGCGGAGCTCCAGGACACATTGGTGGGGTCTTCAGTCTAGGGAAGCCTGGCGTGCATCCTGATGACATCTAGAACCTGGTGACTGAAAAGAGAGTTAACATACAAAGCCAAACAAATTGTTGAGCATGAATTTTTTTTTATTAGCACCAGAATTATGGCTAAGTCTCAGTGCACTAAGAATCCACCACTCCTGGTGGCCATTTTTTTTTTTATTTCTTAATTTTTTTCTTCCTATTTGATTTGATAGAAGAGAGACAAATTGAGAGAGTTGGGAAGTCAGAGAAAAAGAGAGACGACACCTGCAGA
This sequence comes from Erinaceus europaeus, assembly GCF_950295315.1. NCBI lineage: Eukaryota > Metazoa > Chordata > Mammalia > Eulipotyphla > Erinaceidae > Erinaceus > Erinaceus europaeus. The sequence continues at coordinate 105,396,367 of NC_080163.1, read as the reverse complement.
AGTGTTTCATCATTTGTGTTCATAAAGATTCTTCCCACGGATGGAGTACAGGGGCTCAAACCCTGGTCCTTATGTATGTGTACACTCAGCCTGGTGCATCAGTGCCCAGTCCCCTTCTATTGAGTTTCTTGAGACATCTTTATCAAAAGTTAATTGACCAAATACATCTTACAGAATTTCTTAGGTTGACATTTTAATTTAACTTCATTTAATTTTTAGGTAGAAACAGAGGTGGATAGAGAGAGAGGCTGAAATGGAGAGAGAGAGAGAGAGAAAGAGAGACTGAGAAGAGAAGCTCGTGAAGTGCCCCCCCCCCCCATGCAAGTGGGGACCAGGGACTGGAATTGAAATACTGATGCATGATGATACATATACTCTACTAGTGAGCCACTACTCATTATGAAATAGTTTTAAGATTGATTCAGTTTTGTGTACCGTCACTATCAAATAGTAAATTGTTTACTTCCAGTGATTTTTCAAAATGAATTTGAGTGAGGAATGGGTTATGAGATAATGGTACCCCTTGTAACTGAAATATAAAGAAAGACACAATCTATATGACCATAATAGTCTACATTTCTTCATTTCCCAACGATTCCTCAGGACAAAAAATATGCATGCCCATGTCTCAAATTTTCCTATTTATAGTGGATGTTCCATAAATATAGATATTTTCATATCTGGCTTACAACTGCTTATTTAACCATCTAAAAGATTATCCAGCACGTCGTAGGTAAGTGATAACATGAACATGATGACTGGAAATCTTTCAAATAGTAGAAAGTCATCTCAACTCTGAAAAATATGTTAAAAGAAATATAAGTTCTTTATAATGTGCCAGAGTGTTCCAGAATGTTTCTTTAGTTGATTATACAAATATAAGAAATCCTACTTAGTGACCCAAGTTAGAACTAGATTGATAAGGATGAGGTTCCAAGTTTGAAATCAGATACTACATATCCCAGAGTGATGGAATACTCTTTCTCACTCTTGTTAATAAACAAGTAACAACAACAACAACAACAAATCTCCCCTCCTCTTCTCTCCTTCCTCCTCTCCCTCTGATTCTTAAAGCTAAAAAACAATGAAGATGAATGGAGAAGTAACTCAGTAGGTACAGTAGCAGGATTTGGCATGCATGAAGTCCCAGCTGCCTTCCCAACACCACATATAACAGAACTGAGCAGTGCTCTAATCTTTCTCTCATAAAATGAGTAAATAAATATTAAGCAAAGCTTACTAAATGTCCAGGGGAAAAAAAAAGAAAAAGCATTTTATACTCCCTAATAATTTTCAGATGCTACAGGCATTTGCTTTATGAATTGTCCTGTAGATGTATTCTGATTATCTGAAATATATACAACTTAGATCAGCATTCCACAAGTGTTTATTAATTCAGACTTTCTTAAAAAGCAGCCAAGTGGTATCAGCAAGGAGAGCTACTGCTTCCAGATAACATCTAGAACAACAGAAAGAAACAGTCAGGTTCTTTTCAATGTTAAGAGATAGCATAACCTTCTTAATCATTCTCAATAAAATAATGACATATGGAAAGTGATATTATTTGCTTATTGACTTGGGTTGGCATTGCTGCAATGAGCTATCTCGTGTCATCTGACAGGGCAGGGCTGGAAGCCAATGCACATACTGCATTATGAATGTTTCAGATCGTTTGCTACAGCACAAATCCATGTAGACTGTGCAAAGATGCTGTTCTGCATAGTTTATTTTGTCTCTCAGCCATATAGCGCTAAGCCCTGGACATTACTGCATACTGTAGGTTTTGAATTCCATGCCAGTGGACCACAGCCAGAAGCACACACAGAAGTTAATGACCAGTTGTTATCTTAGCCTTACTTTGATAAGACTATTTCAGCAAGAGGATGGATACCAAAGTACAGGATTAATTAAGGTCAAATCCCAAGGAAACCTGCAATCTATTTTCTCAAGGAAAGAATTTAGAGGCACCACAGGGTAGATTTTAGAGACCCAAACCAAAATTTTAAAATAATGTTTAATTAAACTGGAAGTTTAATTTCTTTCTTGTTTAAAGGGACAGAGTAGTAAGGCAACAAAATTGAAATATGCTACTGTATTAGCATATGGTAGGCATTTATCATTGCATTGGACTACTGTCATTTATGATGGTGACAAGCCACCCTGCTCATCCTAGCAATCCAGGCACATCTAAATCATCCAGCAGTGCTGACACCAGTTTATTAACATCTGATAGTAAAAACTGGTCTCTGGGAAACCACTGAATTGAGGGCCAGTAGTATACTGTTATTCAAAAATGGGGATTTTGATGGAGAATACTGGAAAAGAATCAGCTTTGTGACTCTATGCTCTAATCATTCCTGTTTTATTATTTTGCAAAAATGAACAATACTATTGGGATCCTAGGTCAGGTCAAGATTGTGCTGAGTTTCTGAATTTCTTTATAAGAATTATCTTCTGGAATTATAATACTGTTTTCTCTCCATTTACTGTCCCCTGATCATTTTTTTTCTATCAAATTATAAAGTCCTTTTGAAGAAATTAACTTTCTTTATTGGAACTTCTAACTACTCCACTGAGTTAAATTACTTAGTCTACTTCAGACTTTTGTGTTACTGTTACAAAAGGTAAATTACACCTAGTGGTTCCATTTTAAGTGCCAGGGAGATAGCATAATGGTTATGCAGAGAGACTCTCATGTCTGAAACTCCCAAGTCCTATGTTCAATCCCTTATACTACCATGAGCCAGAGCTGAGCAGTTCTCTGGAAAAATAAATCTATTTAAAGTAAGGAATTCAAATGAACAGCATTTTTATTCATTCCTGAATGTGATCATCTAATACTTCCTATTGTGATTCCATCTTTATCCATTTGGGGAGCTGTGGCGATAATGAAATACATCTAGGACAAAATTAAAATGAGTACTAGGGAGATACCTCAGCGTGTTAGAACATAAAACTTACAAGCTTAAGACTTTATGTTTCATACTGAGCACTACCTTGTGCCAGAGATGAACAGTGCTCTGATTTGTCTGTTTCTCATAAAAATAAATATATTTCTTACAAAAAAAGGAAATCAATACAAATATGCTTTTAGAAATCAAAGTTAACATATATCAGAAAACACATGCTGGAGAGGTTGTGGGGACAAAGGAACCCTCCTGTACTGCTGGTGGGAATGTAAATTGGTCCAACCCCTGTGGAGAGCAGTCTGGAGAGCTCTCAGAAGGCTAGAAATGGATCTACCCTATGACCCTGAAATTCCTCTCCTGGGAATATATCCTAAGGAACCCAACACACACACATCCAGAAAGATTTGTGTATACCTATCTTCATAGCAGCACAATTTCGAATAGCCAAAACCTGGAAGCAACCCAGGTGTCCAACAACAGAAGAGTGGGTGAGTGAGTTGTGGTCTATATACATAATGGAATACTACTCAGCTATTAAAAATGGTGAACTAACCTTATTTACCCTATTTTGGATGGAGCTTGAAGACTTATCTAGTCATAAACAAAAGGATGATGATGGGTAATTCTACTCATATACAGAAGTTGAAAAACAAGATCATAAGAGAAAACATTACGCAGAACTTGGACTGGAGTTGGTGTATTGCACCAAAGGAAAAGACTCTGGGGTGAGTGAGGGGGAGAATACAGGTCCTAAGAAAGGATGACAGGCAGAGGACCTAGTGGAGGTTGTACTGTTATGTGGAAAACTGAGAAATGTTATGTATGTACAAATTATTGTATTTACTGTTGACTATAAAATATTAATCCCCCAATAAAGAAATTTTAAAAAGACAGATCTGAGCAGTGCTCTGGCAATATATCCTTACCCTATGACCCACCAATTTCTCTCCTGAGTATTTAACCAAAGGAAACAAAAAAATCTATCAGAAGAGATCTACGTACACCTATGTTAATAGCAGCATAATTGATAATAGTCATAAAATTGGATAAATCCAGATGTCCAATAACAGATGAGTAGATAATATGTGAGTGTGTTATATAAGGGACTTCCAGGATGTGTGGCCATGGAATAACAGGGAATATAATATATCTCCCCCAAAACAACGACTATCTACAACTATTGAACTTAATATAGCTCAACAACTACAGCTGAAACATCTGCAGAAGGGTGGGTGCTCTTGTGTGTCTGAAGTGAGAAGGGGTGTGGCAATAGAAACCAAACACAAAGAATTAGAAGCACTAGCAGAGGACTGGTCCACTTACTTTCAGTGCACAGAAGTAGCTAATAAATACACAGCACTGGCAGGTGAGAGAAGGGAACCTTTCCACATTTAATACATGACCTCAGGGGCATTAGCCTACTGAATTACAGGTAGGGACACACCAAAAAAACAGGGACTGTTTGTAGGCCAAAAAAGTCCTATCTGTTGCCAAAGATTTTAAGAGTCAGAGGAATTCCTGAGGAAGAGTACAGGCTGAAAGCAACAGAGACAAGATTCAAAGAAATCTTAGCTAAGAATTGTCCTCACTAAGGCAATCTTCAGAACATAGTCAATCAAGAAACATAGTGTAAACCCAGGTACATGACTGAAAAATGACCAACACCAGGGCATATCATGTAAAGCTATCAAAAACCAATGACCCCCCCCCAAAAAAAAAAAATTGTAGGCTGCTAGGGAAAGGAAAGTTCATACAAAGATAGAGTTATCAGGCTTTCAGCAGACTTCTCTTCACAAACCCTAGATGCAAGGAGAGATTGGAAATGACAATATTCAAAGTACTAAAAAAGAGGGAATTACAGCTGAGAATTTTGTTTCTTCAAAATTATCTTTCAAATATGAAGAAGAAATAAAGGTCTTCTCAAATATTCAATAGCTAAAGGTATTTGCTATTATCAACCCCAACTTAAAAGAATTATTGAAAGGAGTCCCACAAGTAAAAGGAAACAAAGGAATACATGCTCGAAGCAAGGTGAACAGCAATAGAATAGAACTAACAACACAATTAAAAAAAAAAGGGATGAGGGGGAGTTGGGTGGTAGTGCAGTGGGTTAAGTGCATGTGGCGCAAAGCACAAGGACCGGCATAAGGATCCTGGTTCGAGCCTCCGGCTCCCCACCTGCAGGGGAGTCGCTTCACAAGTGGTGAAGCAGATCTTCAGGTGTCTATCTTTCTCTCTGTCTTCCCCTCCTCTCTCATATATGTATGTATAACTTTACATCACAAAAGAAATGAATATACATTCTTCTTAAGTACAAGTGGAACAATGACAAGGGTTGACCATATGGTAGGCCACAATAACAACCTAAACAAATATGTGACAATGCACAGCTAGAAATCAACCACAAAAAGAAAAGAAACTGCTCCAAAGTCTATAGACTAAACAGCATGCTTCTGAACAATACATAGATCATTGAAGTGATCAAAAAAGAAATTAAGAATTACAATACCAATGGAAATGTAGAAACCAGGTATCAGACCCTATGTGATGCAGCAAAAGTAGTCCTGAGAGGGAAGTTCATAGTATTACAGACCCACATTAATAAGGAGACAAATGAATAGTAAACTATCTAACAACCTAACTGAAACAACTAGAAATGGGGTAACAAAGAGACCCAACAATCAGCAGGAGACAGGAAATAGTTAAAATTAGAGCAGAGGGGCCAGGTGGTAGTGCACCTGGTTAAGCACACACATTACAATGCACGAGAACTCAGGTTCAAGCCCCTGGTCCCCACCTGCTTTATTATCCTCCATATAAAGTAGCAGTGGTAGGGACTGCCCCTCTCTCTGAAGAGAGGCTGGGTCATCCTACCCTGCCACTTGAAGAAGACTGGTTTGGAAATGAGTGCATCCTAGAAAGTTCTCAGCTATGACCATGAACTGCGAGCTCAGGCCCACAGGGACTCAAGAGGATACACAGGCTCCAGTGCTAAATATGAATAAATGTGGGCCCAGGTTAATGTAGTAAACAGTTAATTTTATTCATTCATTTTCTTCTCATTTGGGAGCTATTCTTTGCCCCTATCCAACTTTCTAGCCCTCTTCTCTACTCTGACACCATCTTCTCAGACAATATTTTTGTCCAGCTTTCTTTTAGCTATCAAACTCAAGCAAAACTTTAGTCATTGGCCCCTTGGAAAATACCTATAATAGACTTTCTAGCTTCTTTTCACTCTAAAAGTCCCTATTATCACCTACTCTATTCCTACTTTTGGGTTTCTTTTCATTAATAATTTTTTCCTGCTTTATATCTTACTGCATTTCAGCTATCAAGTTGCAGATACTATCATGATTCCATCCTGACTTCCTTGGGCAGGGGATCTCAACAATGTATCCCAGAATTTCACCTCTCCAGATCTCTACCCCACTAGGGGAAGACAGAAACAGACTGTGGGCATGGATTGACCTGCCAATGCTCATGTCCAGCAGAAAAGCAATTACAGAAGCAAGAACTCCCACCTTCTGTACTCCCAAAACAATTTTTGGTTCATACTCCCAGAGGGGTTAAATGATAGTGGAAGATGACCAGAGGGCTCTGAACTCCAACTCCATCAGGACTCAAAGGGAGAAGAGGAAAAAAAGGAAGGCCATTCAGAAGTAGTGATAGGTATAGGTATGACTTCTTCTTCTAGCGTTTGCCCTTCTTCCGTAGCCAGTCAACAGCATCAGGTTGAGCCTGATGTAAAGTTTCGAGACCTCCTTTGAATCTGGAGAGGTGGCAGTTGTTGACTATGTGGGTCATAGTCTGTCTGTAGCCACAGGGGCAGTTCAGGTTGTCTCTGGCTCCCCAGCGATGGAACATAGCGGCACACTGGCCATGGCCTGTTCGATAGCGATTGAGGACTTACAAAGGAAGAGAAAGCAGGACTATAGAGAAACATGGGCAATTATATACAAATGAAAACAGATAGTTATAGAGGGGCCAGGTGGTGGTTCACCTGGTCAAGTGCACATGTTACAGATAATTATAGCAATACTATTCTACTCATATCTGCAACCTTGTGAGAACTATTGTAGTTTTCAGTGGAAGGAATGGGGGATACAGAACTCTGGTGGTAGGAATGGTGCAGAATTATACCCGTTATCTTAAAATTTTGTTAATAAATATTAAGTCACTAATATATTTTTTAAAAATGTGCTACATATATGATGGAACGCTATTCAGATACTAAAAATGATGAGATTATCTTTTCATCATCTTTGAAGATGATCATGTTAAGTGATATGAGTGAAAAAGAGAAGGACAAATACCAAATGATATCACTTATAGGCAGAATCTAATAAATAGGCAAAGGAAAGGAGAATACATAATGAAGCTTGGACTTGGTATGGTATATTGCATCAAAACAAAAGGACCTTGGGGAAGGAGGGAGAGGGAGGAGCTGAAGAGAATCTTAGAGTCCTGGTACATGCTAATCTAAAAGGATCTAGGTTGTGGGTGAGAGGACTTTCACAAGAAGATGAGAGATTGTACTTAGATTGTACTATTAACCTCCCAATAAAAATTATTTTAAAAAGGAATAATCATGACTTAGTATTATAACATTTTTAAAAAGACCTAGGAATTCATCAGTTTGGGAGTGATAACTACTTCTTAGTGCATAAAAGAGAAACTATTAAAGAGAAATTGGACTTTATTAAAATTAACACTGATTAAAATCAATGATTACAAAAATAAAAAGTCAATAATTAGCTAAAGAGTAGTATCCAAAATGTATAACAAGTTCTTTCAACTCACTAATACAAACAATAGTGTAGTGCCAAAAAAAAGTGAATGAAAACTACTTCCTATTCATAGAGAAAGATATAGTCATGAAAAACATGAAAAAAATCTTAATAGTCATCAGAGAATATAAAGTTAAAACTTCAATGAAAAGTCACTGGACACTCATTAGAATGTCTACAATTAAAAAAGACCACTCACACCATCGTTCCAAGTGTTGGTAAGGGCATGGAACAATTAGTATTTTTTAATTTTTATTTATTTTTAATTGCTTTAATATTTTATTTATCATTAGAATCAGAGAGAAGTTGAGAGGGGAGGGAGAGATAGAGGAGAGAGACAGAGAGACACCTGAAGCCATGCTTTACCACTCATGATGAAGCTTTCCTCCTGTAGGTGGGGACCAGGGTCTTGAACCCAGGTCCTCGAGCACTTAACCAGTGTGTGCACTTAACCAGGTGTGCCACTGCCTGGCCCCTTAAAAATTTTTTTTTACTAGAGCACTGCTCAGTTTTGGTTTATGATATGGTGGTGGTGGGGATTGAACTTGGTGCTGGGAAATTATGCAGATGCAGTCACATCTGCCAAGCTGTCTCCTCAGGCTTTGCCACTTCCAGTGATATTCTCACAGTGCCTTTTTCAACCAATCCTGTCCCGACATGTCACCCCTGGTTGTTGCCCTATAAAGCCCTTCTTCCGCCCCTCGTCTCTTTTGCCCGCTTTTCACATTGGTTCTCTTGCCCGCTTTTCACATTGGTGATTAGACGCAAGGGAGGGTGGTCCAGGAGGCAGCCATTTTTGCTACCTCCTCATGGTCCGAACCACTGCGCTCTCACCCAACTCTGAGGTGCCTGTGCAAATAAAGATTTGTGTTCCCTCTTCGCTCTGGATCTCCTCTCTCTCTTCTCCGTTGTGCAGCCCGACAACCTGGGACCTTGAAACCTCTTTGCATAATCATTATGCTATCTACCCCTGCCAGTATTCTCACAGATTACTGGTAGGAAAGAAAATGGGTACAACTACTTCAAAAATAGTTTTTCAGTTTCTTATAAAATTAACATATATTTACCATATAACCTGACAATTCCATTGTTAGGTATTTGCCCAAGAGAAAACATATGTTCTTACAAAGACTTGTATACAGATGATCATAGCAGTTCTGTTCACAGTGTCAAACAGGTCCAGAGAAATAGCTCACTTGGATAGTGCACAGCTTTGCCGTGTGTGTGACACAAGTTCCAGCCTGGATTCCAACATACTGCAGGGATTTTCAGTGCTATGGCCTCTCTCTCTTTCTCATAAATAAATAAACTAAACAAATAAATAGAAAAACATTGGAGTATCATTAACAAGTAAAATTATAAATGAATTGTGGTATTTGTACTCATTGGAATAATACTCAACAGTAAAAAGTAATAAATTACTAACAACTTCAACTACACAGTCACTAAAATACATATTTAGTGTAAGTGCATTTAAATGATATTATAGAAAACATGAATCTATCATGACAATAAGCGGATTGATGGGTGCTAGGGAAGAAAGTTATAGTAAGGGTCACAAGGAACTTTCTGAGGTAATGAGTTCTCCATACCTTATGTGGTTTGTAACATAAGTTTGTAACATAAGTTTGCTGCATAAGTGTGGTCATTTCATTAAAATATACACTTAGATGAAAGGTTTTTTTTTTTTTTTTTTAACCAGAGCACTGCTCAGCTCTGGTTTATGATGGTATGATGGTATGATGGGGATTGAAACAGGGACTTTGCAGCCTCAGGCATGACTGTCTCTTTGCAAAACAATTACGCTATCTACCTACATGAGAAGATAATTTTTGTATATAAATTTTACCTTAGCAATGATTTTAAAAAGCTTTAAAAATAACTATGGAGTTTATATTGCCATTCATGGTTTATAAAACTCCTTCACATGTGCTATCTATTTCAAGTGTGTAGAGGTAATCATGATTAAGTGCTGCTTTGTTGGCATTTTGTTGTATTCACCAATTTGGGAGGATAGTCTGGGAGATAAGATATGACAGTAGTGGGGAAGGTATGTGTGTATTTTTGTGTCTGTGCATATGCATGTTCATATGTATAAGTGGATATGTGTGTGTCCTTCTTCTGTGTTTAAGTATGCTGCCTTAATTTTCACAAAGGTGTTCCTTCTTGTCATCCCCAAACTACATATTTTGATAAATATATCTAACCCTGGAGTTTGTTGGAGATTGTATTTGACGACACACAGAGCATACTTAGGAGAGTGCTTAACAATTGGCAAATATACATTAAGTCTTCACTTCAATCATCAACTGGATATCCCTACATACATCAAATGAAGTAAAAATAAAGTCTTACTTTTTTAGGTTCATGGTATGAATCCAATGCATTGACTTATAGGAAGTCATCAGCAATAGTGATTTCCATTAGGACTTGGCCGTATGACTATTAAAAATATCTAACTGTGGTTGAGGACAAAAAGGTATTTATAGGTAGTAGAAAGACTCTTGAGTCCTGATGAGCTCCTTTCCTTTGCTGAGAGGTCTAAGACAGGAAGAGAACTGTTTTTTAGCCAATCCTTATTGTTCACTTTGTGCAATTTCAGTTGACGCCCATACTTGAGATTTTTCTTCCTGGAAAAATCTAGGGAGCCCTATCTACAAACCTCTATCTTGATCTCAAATAGTCTTTGCCCTGTTGGCAGAATTAGAAGTAACTCAAAGTGGGAACAACTTAAGCCAACTTTGGCTCATTATTTCTTTTTAGTCCTTTGTAGGATGGCTTAGCTCGAGGCCTAGTGAAATACCTTCTTTGTTCATTTCCTAATATCATTGTCCATTATTTTATACCATTTCATCTCCTCATTCTCTGTCTTGTGTGAAAAGTGTGCTTGGTCTCTGGAACATGAGCACACAATTTAATTTCTACGCTGAGTTTTTTTCTTTGTTTAATTAGTTGTTCAGTAATTCAATTACCTTGTCAGATAGGTAGAAAACTTTCAGTCTGTTCATTTTGAAGGGAAAGGAGACCAAATCTCCAAGTCTACCCCAAATGGAGTAATTTTGGGGAACAATTTCCAGATAAGGTTCTTATTCATTATACAGACAAAGAAAGCACAACCTTTTATGATTTAGAAGCAGTAGAAGAAAATGGCTCCAGTTTAGAAATGTAGCATTCAGCTCTAAAAGAAAGGCAACACAAATAATTTTATAACACTATAAAAGTAATTTCATAGATGACATGCCTGCTTACTTTTATAACTTTAAAAGGTTGCTTGTCTTATGGCAGGAATTATAGCCAAAATGTAATAAGCCCCATCTTATGCAAAGTTTAATTCTGTGACTGTAGTACCTTATGACACTACTGTAGATTTTTAAGTATTTTGAAAATACAAAATATATATATAATATAATATATATAATAAATATTTCATTATAAATAATATATATAATATAAAATACTATATATATATCACTAGACAAGCCACCAGCACAAATTAAAAAGAAAAAAAAAGTGAGGCCTGGAGGTGGCCGCACCTGGTTGAGCCCACATGCTACAATGTGCAAGGACCCAGGTTCAGGCAATTGGTCCCTACCTTCAGGGGGAAAGCTTTGAGTGGTGAAGCAGTGCTGCAGGTGTCTCTCTGTTTTTTGCCCTCTCTACCTCTTTCCTCTCAATTTCTGGCTGTCTCTAGCCAATAAATAAGGAATATATATATATATATATATATATATATATATATGAAAAAATGCCATCTGTTGAAGACTATACAATGGGTTTACAGATTTCCACTTTAGGTCTCTGAAATGCTTAAATTATAATAAGCATTTCTTTTCCTTTAAGTACTTTCTCTGACTTTCTTTCTTGCTTATTGCTTATTTTCTGTAGTACATGATGCAATTAACATGAGTACATAAAAGCTTCCTGATAAAAACATACTTTTTATTAACACAGTGAACCAAATGATTTTGTGTGGACATTTAGTAGGTAATCTATTTAAAGTTAAATATGTTCATCTCCACACTCAGCAAAGACGCACTGGACACTGTGGAGCATTTCAAACCTTTAGGCTGCCACAATGCTGGGGTATAGCTTTCGAATATGGGCTTTGTCATTCTTCCTTTATTTTGCCTGTAGAATGAACTGCATGTCTTAATGCTGGCTGACAACTACACGGTACTCACCCACTAAGTGTCAACCTCTGTCAACATGTCACACACAAAAACTGGTAGGTTGCATTATTTACCATGGTACATTCATGCTCAAGCTCCTGTTTCTGGTACTTTCAATTATGCTATATAAGATATTTGTTCTTTTCTTTTTGCAACCCTGACTAAAAAATCTAGGGTTAATAAAAACTAAAAAGAGGTCATCAGTGATGTGAAAGTTCTGTTCAGTGATCTTGGAATGGAAAAAAAAAAAGATGTGGGTTTTACGTAACAAAAGATGATGGTGCAAATGATCTTTTAAAGGATTCAATGAAGGAGTTAAAGAAATCTGGGAGAAGGGTCCAGCAGGTAGGTGATCCAGTGCATAGAGCCATGCTTTGTAGTCTATGCCTCCCATTAAAAGAGATATAAAAATAATATAGAAAAGTCATGTTATCCAAATTAGGACTCCAAAGCTACCTGTGGCTATATTTCCTGGATTAATCTCTCTTTTTTTAAAAAAAGTATTTATTGGGGGATTAATGTTTTAAAGTCCACAGTAAATACAATAGTTTTTTAGTTTTCCACACAACAATAGAACCCTTAGTAGGTCCTCTGTTCTGGCTTAATCTCTTATTGTAATATAGAGACAATTTCAGATGTTGGAGAAAATAAGGTCACTGTATAAGTCACTTGAGAATGAAATGTTATACACATTCCTAATTATCACAATGGTAAAAATACTAGCCTCTGACAATCAGAATGAAGATTATATTGACTTAGACAAAAGTGTTAGAGGTGCCGGGGAAGAAAAATGATCTGATTGCATAATGCACTTTAAGGGAAAGAAAAGTATTTGCTGGTAGATTGTTAATAGACTATGTGACAAAGACAGAAGACAAGGATGACCCCAGGTTTTTGGTCTTGTTCATAAGTCAAATCTTTAACAGTGCTTCTTTGTTTTGACCTCTAGTCTTCTACCTTAAAGGCAAGCAAAGCACTATTAAAAACTAAACCTCTTGCAGTTGCTCTATTAAGGAGATGATGGACAGATACATCTACTGGCTGGAAATAAATCCAGTTTGTATTTAATTCATTTGAGAAATTGTTCATGAACAGTTACCCTTATATACATTCTGCATGTTATGCTGACAAGTTCAATTTCTGCTTGGGTTAATGGCCACATAAATGTCTTTTCCACGAGTTAAGGTTGCTTGGAGGCAGGAATGATTTCTAATTTTTTCCATGTTTTTCATTGCTGGATAGGGTTTTTTTTTTTTTTTTTTAAAGTGCTGTTTAAGGTCTAGCCTCCCCTCTGTACTGGTGGGTAAATCTAATTAACATTAATGAGAGTTCTGTGCACATATTGACAGGGTAATAGACCTTTTAGGATGGTTCTTCCCCTCTTGCACTATCACTCCCCCACTGCATGCTAACTGATTGTTTCATTAGGCTTCAAGAGAAAGGCAGGCAGGAGAACATACACTATGTGGAAATTAAATGGAAAAATCTGTCTTCATCTACACTTTCACGTGCATTAAAGGGAGTTGAGTGGAGGGTACACCCAGGCCACCAGAGAACTGAGTTCTCCTGCGAGAAAATCACCAATAAATATATTTCCCCCAGTCTATTCAGTTATGGGTTTACCTCTGGCTGTTTAGACAAATTGACAGTGTCTATTACAACTATTTCCAATTTTCACTGTAAGCAAATTGGTAGTAAGTCAAAGGGTACTTTAATCAGAACTGGATTGTCTCATGGCTCTGCAATTAACAGAGAAGGAGATATATTAACAATCTACATAACAACTATTGGGATTATACTGACAATGTGGGTTGTACAAATAAAATTTGAGTATGTGATTTTGCATTTTAAAATGATAACCATTTAGCTGTCTTTACCAGCTGATCAATGTGCACAAGCATTTCTTTATTCTTAAAAGAAGATCAATTCACTTTCCTTCTGTTTATCTTATGAAAATATTTTGCACATGACTAATAGAGGCATTGTAATATTGCATAATATTGAGAGCATTATAGCCTTTTCCTACCTTGGAGATCCAATTTGGAATACGAACATCTTCATATTCTACTTTAGTATCTTTTGGAATATTCATAATTACACAGGCAGAGTGAACTGTTGGGTGGTTGAAGGCAGATTAGTGGCATTGGTAATTTTTTTCACGTCATTTACCAAATGCAACTGTGCCTCCTTACACTGTCGGGATTCTGGAGGTGAGGGCTTTCTTCCCCTTCACAAGACTGGTTCAGAAAATAAGTTGAAATTGTAAATGTTCTTTTTAAAAATTGAGGTGCTAAGTCTTATGGACAAAGTATACTGTGCTAGAAATACTGAAAGCTGGCTGGTTTGTCTGAATCTAGATTTCTCATCTTTTGGGTGGCATTGGTTAAATCCTTCAGTTAAGAGAGCTTAACCCATTTAGCTATGCAACAGATAAACCCTTAATCCTAACAGATTCATTTTACAGTTCAGATTTGGCCACCGATACTGCACTAATTCTGATTCAAAGGTCAACATGTTCAAGTGAGAGGTTTTTTTTCTCCTCGTTTTTTTCTATTTTTCTTGAGAACTTTAGGAACAACCTTTTCTATTTTAGCCAATGCAAATGTCTCTAACACCTCATTATTTTCTCTCATATTTTCTGAGTTCATATTGCTGTCACTTTATAAATAACAATTCAAAAAGCATGAGATGGAAAGAAGGAAATGGGAATACCACTTGGCATTTTCATTGTTTTACTTTATTAACAATCTCTAAAAGTATCAAAAAGTTATTAAGACTGTAAGTGCGGATAATTGAGAGGGGCTAGTGAAACACTAGTACTTGAAAAAGTCTTTGAATCAAAAGCATCTAGTTTGGGATCCTGAAATGTGTTCAGTGTTACTGTGGTTGAGCTGGTAGAGTTCATGCTTTGTAAACCCAAGGTTCTGGGTTCAATCCTGGCTATCTTATATGGGTGAAACAGTGTTCAAGTTTCAAGTTTCTCTTTCTTAATACACACACACACACACACATATATATATGTATATATATATATATATATATTCTGGATTGACAAAATAGATGACTTGGATAGTGTGTTATTTTGCCATGTATGAGACCCAGATTTGAGGCTGGTACCCACTACAGTAAAGGAAGCTTTGAGCTCCTCTCTCTCTCTCTCTCTCTCTCCTATTTTACCTCTGTCTCTGCCTAAAAAACAAAGAAAAAGTTAGTATTATAACAACAAAATATTATCTTTTCTAATACAACTTTCCAATGTATAAGAATTTCATCATTTGTTATTATTGTTGTCATTGCCAAGGTTTCACTGCTCTGAGAAAACTTTTTCAGATAGAGATGGGGAGGGCATAGAGAGAGGGCTGAACTTGACCCACACTATCTAGGGGAGCTATCTTGCCACCCCTCATTATTCATTTTTAAGCCAAAGAAGACTCTATCACAAATGTGCAATATCTCTTTATGTGTCAACATTAGTCTGGTATTTTAAAAGTGTGTTTCTATACATTACCTCATATAATTTCCAAGTGTATTCATATTTATTGGCCCTCTGTTTAATTCACAGTGGGCACATAGCTGGCAACTTATTGTTTCCTTTCAAGTAGGACAGTTACAATTAACCCTATTTTATAAATGAGGAGGTCAAAGGTCAGGGAATCCGAGAGAACTTTTTGAATTCACAAGTCAATAAAAGATATACAGAGTACGCAAAGTGCAAGGACCAGTGTAAGGAACCTGTTTCGAGCCTCCGGCTCTCCACCTGCAGGGGAGTCGCTTCACAAGTAGTGAAGCAGGTCTGCAGGTGTCTGTCTTTCTCTCCCCCTCTCTGTCTTCCCCTCCTCTCTCCATTTCTCTCTGTTCTATCCAACAACAATGACATCAGTAACAACAACAATAACTACAACAATAAAACATGGGATACAAAAGCGAATAAATAAATAAATAAATAAATATTTTTAAAAAAGATATACAGAGGATTCCAACTCTGGGTTTTTGAGACTGACTACAGTGCTTGCTACATTTAGTACAGAATAATATAATTATGAGTTAGCTCCAAGTATTTTCTCCCACATAAATTAACATTTGGCTATAAGTTCAGTATATAAACTTTGGGATGGACTTTATGAGATTTATTTATTTTTCTAACTTGAGGATTCCTATTTTACACGTAGCTGTTTCCTTGGATTCCTCATAAAAACTAAATTATTAGAGGGGCCAGGTGGTAGCGCACCTGTTAAAGCATTCATATTGTGGTGCACAAGGACCCGGGTTCAAGCCCCTGGTCCCCACCTGCAGGGGGAAAGCTTCACGAATGGTGAAGCGGGGCTGCAGGTGTCTCTCTGTCTCTCTCCCTCTCTATCTCCCCTCTGCCTTCTGCCTCTCAATTTCCCTCTGTCTCTATCCAATAATAAAAAAATAAAAATAAAAAACTAAATAATTAGTTTATGTACAAAAATTCCTAATACAACATTATCAGTTTAGAACAGAGCACTACATATTTTGTTTTTCGTTTTATACTTGTATACTCCATCAATGGTTGTCTCCAGGTTACGTACAAACCACAAAAAGGGCCCAAGAGAGATAAAAAGATAAATGAAACATTGTCTCATCTTGCTTTCAATCCAGAGTTAAGAATAAGTTCAAACGTAACTATAGTATATAATTATAACTATAATAAAACATATAATATATATAAATATGTTTATATATAATATATATATACATATAATATTTTGTGTAAGGAGGAAGGATTGGATAACTCTCTCCATAATATATAGGTGTGTGGAATCTTTTTTATGGTTGTTTATGAGGGAAACCATATTTACTCAGGTCTTGAAATATGAGTAGATGTTGATAAACAGTGATGAGGGAAATATTCAATCATATTGTCAAAATGAGAAAAGTAATATAGCTTCCATTTTTGGAGAGAGTATACTTTCTATGGAGACTCCTATGCACAGCTGGCCTGGTCTTAAGATGACTGAGCTTCTGGAGAGGAGAATAAGGCATAGTTAATTAGATGTACTATTATCTTTGACTTGACAATTTATTTCTAGGGATAGATTTTTAGATTTCACTAATAGGTACTTGTGATAAGATTTACTACATTATCATCTGGATAGTGAAAAAATAAAAATGATCTAATTTTCTCTCAGTAGGTGACAGGTAAACTAATAGCAGTTTGGACGATGGATGTAATTTTCAGATAAACAGGTTAAAGGCCAAGATAAAGAACAATGACATCCATTCTTCCATACAAAAGTAAAAAGTCCTTACACAAACAAAATATGAATGTAATTTCCCCTCAATGCAGAAGATGAGTCGTAGTTGCATGTGCAAACGTAAACCTAGGCACAGGAGACAGACACCCTTTCGAGTTACCAGTTAAACTGAGGACACTGATTAATTCTGGGAGAAAATAAAGAACTTCTGCTTTGTCTACGTTTGATTATATAATCTTTACAGATAGTAGGTCTGCATTTTGTATAATTAACTAAGAGTTGAACAGAGGGCAAATGTAGGTCAGCATAGCCTTGATAAAAAAGAATCCAATAAAATCCGGTAACATTGAAGACATGTAAAATAAAATGTCAGTGCTCTTTCACCACAAAACTTTCAATGCTCTGTCTGGATTGTTCTCATGTTTAAAATCAGTGATTTTAACGGAGTTTATACAAAATTCTAAAATTTCAGGAGTGTAATTTCATATCCATATATGGTAAGTATAATTCCCATAGCCTCTACCAAAGTTCTACTTGACCCTTCCCTCTAACAAAGGTAGGTCTCACAAAGTCCAGGAGTCAATTTGGTTACTTTTTGTTTTTTTATAAGTTCATTTGTCTTAGTTATTAGCAGTAGCTGTGTTTGGACTTACTGCTTCAACCCTGTCCTCCTTCCTGCTCCTATCATTTCATTTTTAAGCCTGTTAACAAAGTTATTAATTGCGGACATACACAGGAAATGTTCAACGACAGTCTGAACTAAAATTGAGGCTGGCAGGATGAGATCATGAACTAAGAAACTAAGCTCCATTTGTAGTTTGCTCTTATTCTTGAAATATTCTCATGTTGATTTATAGAGCAGTGATGAGAAGGAAAAAAAAAGTCTTTTCAGCCACTATATCATTCCTCTTTAGACTAAAACAGAAATCCTCCCTGTTTATTTATGATCCTCCACGCAGCTCTAAATAATTTTAATTCTTTTCTTCCCATGATTTTCAGGAATTTTGCCCATGTTTCTAGAAATTGTTATTGGTTGGGGATATATCCTAAGGAATCCAACACTCCCATCCAAAAAGATCTGTGTACACATATGTTCTTGGCAGCACAATTTGTAATAGCCAAAACCTGGAAGCAACCCAGGTGTCCAACAACAGATGAGTGAGTGGCTGAGCAAGTTGTGGTATATATACACAATGGAATACTACTCAGCTGTAAAAAATGGTGACTTCACCGTTTTCAGCTGATCTTGGATAGACCTTGAAAATTTCATGTTAGGGAGTTGGGCTGTAGTGCAGCGGGTTAAGCGCAGGTGGCACAAAGCACAAGGACCAGCATAAGGATCCCGGTTCGAACCCCGGCTCCTCACCTGCAGGGGAGTCACTTCACAGGCGGTGAAGCAGGTCTGCAGGTGTCTATCTTTCTCTCCTCCTCTCTGTCTTCCCCTCCTCTATCCATTTCTCTCTGTCCTATCCAACAACGACAACAACAATAATAACTACAACAATAAAACAACTAGGGCAACAAAAGGGAATAAATAAAATAAATATTAAAAAAAAGAAAAGAAAATTTCATGTTAGTTAAGTGAAATAAGTCAGAAACAGAAGGATGAATATGGGATGATCTCACTCTCAGGCAGAAGTTGAAAAACAGGATCAGAAGAGAAAACACAAGTAGAACCTGAACTGGAATTGGCGTACTGCACCAAAGTAAAAGACTCTGAGGGGTGTGTGTGTGTGTGTGTGTGTGTGTGTGTGTGTGTGCGCGCGTGCGTGTGTATGTGTTAATATAGGTCCAAAAAGGATAACAGAGGACCTAGTGGCGGTTGCTATATGAAAAACTGGGAAATATTATGCATGTAAAAACTATTGTACTTAATGTCGAATGTAAAACATTAATTCCCCAATAAAGAAATTAAAAAAAAAGAAATTGTTATTGGCAAAAAAGTTAACTGATCAGTCCATTCTTAATCTTGAATTTCACATTTAGTTACTTTCTATACATACCTTAAACATCTTTTAAAACATGAAATTGCTTTTACTTTACCATATCAACAAGTCAATTTCCTTTTCTCAAGATTATTTCCTCTCCAATATGGAAGTGAAATAGTAATTTCCTTTTGATAAGTTCATGACTGCATGAATATTTATTCCCCGAGATATGAATTTTGACAAATAAAAGGGTGATTGAGAGAGAGGGTTCTACAAGGTATTTGCAGTGAAACTTTTTTTTTTTAACTAAAAGGAGAAAAATGAGAAATGACAGTGTTTGCATGTCAACATGGAACAAGACAGTCATAATGACTGGATGGTGTCTATCTGGACTAGCAGCCAGTTCTGTGTATAAACCATTTGGAGACAGAGCTTTTGGCATTAAATCAAGTTACTGTGAACATCAAGGACCTCTGGGGTTGAGGGGGACAAAAATGACACAGTGCAGTACAGAACAAGGACTTGGGTATTGTTCATATCTCAGGGAAAAAAGTTTATACCCCTGTCTCTCAAACCTGGATATATCAATGACTGGGGCATGATCAGTGGGCAAGAATAGAGAGTACACAGGACTTGCATGCATGAGGTCCCAGTTTTGGTCCCTGCCACCATATATGACAAAGCTTAAAGATGCTCAGTTTCCTTATAAAATCACAAGAAATAAAATCTCAACAGCCATTAAACATCTGAGGAGAATTAGCAAGGTGGTTGAAATTCTGTGTGATCAGAGAGGAAAGAGCTGCAACCTAACTTATTTTGTATACTGTCTGTATATTCATTGATAGCCACAGGCTATGGAGAAAATTGTTACATAAAATAATTGAATAGAGATGATGCCTTATACAAGTGTCAGTTGATTAAGCCATGATGAAGATGGAGCACAGCTGAATATCAATGATAAAGTCACATATTTGATAGGTTGTTTCTATAGTCAGTGAAACAATGGTTTTTGACATGATCTTGGCAGGCAAAGAGTCACTGCAAGGATTTCCTAGAATCTTTCACATCGTGCCAAATAAATAGACTGAATAAATGTATTTAATTAATAATGACTTCCAAACACCACTACTTTTCAAATACATATTAAATTAGCACTGAAATGAAAAATCATCGATTACAACTACTATATCTGTAGTATATTTTTGTCTCTAAGTTTTTTAAACAAAATTTCGGAAATATCTGAATGAATTCAACCTCCAGGTTTCATTTCCCTTGCTTGCAATAGAATTGGAAATAATTGAAAAGTAGTGCGATTCAGGACAGGCCTTTTATAACTTCTCATAGCTTGACTGACAGATGAAATTATAATATATTTAAAGTGTAAAACATGATGATGCGGTGCATGTATACATTGTGAAACGATTCCCACAATCAAGCTAATTAACACATCCATCACCTCACTTAGGTATCTGTGTGCTCCCCCTCTAGATATCATAAAAACCTTGGAATTAATCTTTCCTGTTTTCCATGCTCAGATATACAAGTTTTTGTTTGTTTGTTTGTTTGTTTTTTACAATTGACTCAGAATTTAAGTGCTATACCAATTCCAATATGTAGAAGAAGCTGTACATAGATATATTACCTTGCCTTAAAAATTGTATCACTTGATATCAGACATTTATTCAAAATATATTTTGTCCCAAAATTGTGTGAATAACAATTCTTACAGATATCAGCTATGTCACTCTTCGAACATGACAGGTTTGTCTTCATAATTTCTAGGTGCCAGTGTCAATCAACATCATTAACCTATATTCAATGATAGAAACTTAATGCTTTTTTTTTCCCATTGTGATATAATTTTCAATTGTTGGAACTAACTAAAATGTAAGCAAGTATAATTCCAAAAACTTTTACAGTATGTACTTTTATTACATATCAGAAGCAATACATGAAATTGACTTTCAGACTTGACAATAATTTCCCCATTATATCTTGTTTCAAAAACATACATACAATCAGTACAGACTTTAAGATAGTAAAAAATAGTTTCATGTAGTTTTAAATAATTTAATGAGCAAATATTTTTCTAAGTCTTTTATCCCTTGTGGGAGAATTATTCATTTGAATTCTTTCCTCAATTACTACAAATGATAGTATGAACTACGTGTAGAAAACAGTAAGAAAATTCCAATGTGCTTTCTAATAATACTAGTGATTAAAATATTTTAAAAGTTATTTATTAATATGAGAGAGGCTATAAAAGGACAGAGAAAATAGAAGGGACACAGAGAGAGAAAGAATAAAGGGGTTAGAAAGAGAAAGGGAAGGAGAGAAGGACACACACACACACACACACACACACACACAAACACACACACCAGAGCATCACTTTGTGACATATGGTACTGTAGATTAAACTGGGGAATTTATGCCAAGTTTAAAGCTTTGGCCATTGTGTCACTTTCTGGGCCTCTGGTTAAAATATTGAAAGTCTTGTTATTGAATAGCTATCATTTTGATTTTCCCCAGAAACCGAGGCTTGCTTTATTCACTAATGCTCCATGAACTCAGGAAGGCTGAACACAGTCATGCATTATGTAGACTGTTAATTATTACCACTGACTATATGAATCATATTTAGCAACTTTTAGTTCCACACAGGAGTTTTGTACAAAAGCTAGCCAAAACTTGAAAAAAGAATCACACAACATTGCTAAAAACAAGGAAAGTCCTAGGTAACAGAAATAAAACCTAACACCAACGTTCTTTGAGGTTCTTTGAGTTATATTAAACACAGATTATCCTCCATAGTTCAGATGAGATAGTCTATTTAAGGACAAGTCTACACTCTAGCATGTGTCCTCACACAGGAAGGAAAAGGGGACCAAGATCACCACCTACAGTAGTCCCCAGACAACCTCTTTGTGAAAAATGTTTAAGAAATTGCACATTATCCAGGGAAGCGACAGGAAACCAGCTTTTTAACTAGTGTGAAAATGTCTAAGTCCAATTCTCTTAATGTATGGTCACTGGGTCTGATCTGATACATCAGTACTTACTTAGTACCCTGCATGGGTGACACAGTCATGATATGTACGGCTTGCATGCATGAGGTCTGAGCCAGCATTACATAAGCCAGAGGGATGCTTTACTTCTTTCTCTTCTTCTTTTTTTTTTTTTTTTCAGGTTCATGGATAGTCAACTTTTTCCTCTTCTTAATGATTAATAACCTAAATAAATCTCAAGAAAGAAATAAGACCATGAAAATTTCAACTTAAATCCTAGAGACCTTAACTAAAATGCTCATCTCATACTTGTGAAGTTACTGGAGTCTTGGCAAATCAAAGGCACAATCAAATCTGTAGAAATACTTTTGATAAACTCACAACAACAATAACAAAAGATGACAACTATAAACTATAAATGGGTCTGGAGAGATAGCTCATCAGGAATTGTCATGCTTACAGCCCAGGCTCAAGTCCCTTCACTACACAGGAGGTGTGACTCCACTGGAAGTTACATGTGTACTGTGGTGTCTCTCCCTTTCTGTTTCTTTCTCTATCTCACTATTTGAAGGGACAAAAGTGGCTCAGCCTGGTGTGGTTGGTGAGGTTATACACATATGGAGCCTTGGCTTTGCACAACAAAACCAAAAACCAAAAATCAAAAGCTAAACCAAACCAAAACCTATAAGGGATTAAAAGGAATCATTCACAGAGTGAGGGGCAGAGATCCCATGTCAGGAAAAGGAGAATAAGCAGCTCAGGTATTTGTGATATTACAATGCTATGGAAGAAATTAAAAGGCAATTTTGGCCAAAATAACTAAAACAAATAACTGAAAGAATGCACTCATCTACAAAAAACAGTTGATTCCAAAACATCAAATAAAGCTTTCATATGTTAAAGTTATAGTCAGTGAGATAAGTTTAAAGCAGATCAGGCAATAGGGAGAGAGAATTAGAGGGATATTTAAGGAAAGCATCCAGAGTGCAGCAGACTGAAATAAAAATGTGATGAAAGATGAAATAGGACTTCACAGATACAGAGTTCCAATGAAAGTTCTGGAAAGCCTAGAAAACAAGAGGCCTGGGAGATGGGACAATGGTTATACAATAGACTTTCATGCAGGAGACTCTGAGTGAGGTTCCAGGTTCTATCCCAGAAATTAACATGAGCCACAGCTGAGATATGCTCTGGGTGTGTGTGTGTGTGTGTGTGTGTGTGTGTGTGTGTGTGTGTGTGTGTTGGAGGGGGGGTTTGTTGGGGGAAGGGAGGATAGAGAGAGAAGAAGAATCTGAATGCTAGTGGTTATAGCAATCCCAGAATTTAACAAAAGAATCCTTTGGTTACAGAAATTAACACTGACATTGATGTTGGGAAATGCAGAGCTTCATATGTGCCTGGTGGATGGGGGTGTAGAAAAAGGAGTGAGAGGAGGAGGAGGAGGAGGAGGAGGAGGAGGAGGAGGAGGAGAAGGAGGAGGAGGAGAAGAAGAAAAAGAAGAAGAAGAAGAAGAAGAAGAAGAAGAAGAAGAAGAAGAAGAAGAAGAAGAAGAAGAAGAAGAAGAAGAAGAAGAAGAAGAAAAAGAAGAAAATTTTTTTCTTCAGTATTTTTTTGAGTAATTGTTTTCAATGTCTCAAGTTTTATATCCCAGCCACACAGTATTGAATCTAGGGTACTGGCAACTCTTCCTTCCAGTTATTCAGGCCAATAACCATGTAATCATGCTTTGTTTCTCTTCATCACACCCATATCCAATACTGAAATTTGGATGAGTCTATACTCAAAATAGACCTGGACTGCTGCCTTTCCTGATTAAAGCTTGCCTGAATTGCTGTAATGTCCTCTGGACAGACTTCTATAATTCTACCTTGTTTTTAACATAAGCAATTTAATGTGAATTTTTCTAATGAAGCTATGCCATACCATTCCTCCTCTGTTCAAGACTCACCAGGGACTCCCAAGTTCATCAAGACAAAAAAGAAAGACCTGCAGTGATTTCTGACTTCTTCACTTCACTCTTTTACTCTAATCATGTTGCAGAGATTGTCCTTGTAGGCTGGCTACCACAGGACTTTGTACTCTGTCTTGATATTCATAACTTGTTCTTTTACCTCCTTCAACTCTGCACAAATGTCACTATTTCAATGAGATGCATCTGTTAAAACTTACATCCTTATCCGCATGACCTTATACAGCATTCCACTTCCTCCCTGTCCCTTATATATCTGATCAAAGAACAGACACATCACCAATCTCTTAACTCTGCTGAGATCACTGGAACTATTTTTACATTTTACTTTCAGTTGCTAATTGTGGTAACGTTGATTTACTCCACTGTGGAATACAGAGAATTGAAGCACATGAACTTGGGGGAAAAGGTGAAGAAGAAAGCACAAGTGGCTATATCTGTTTGGGAGAATTATGGTGGTTATCATTGGGGTGGGGTGACACAGACCTTTTGTGGTGGTATGCAATATGGAACTTACATTTGCAATCTTATAATCCTTTTAAAATTTTATTATATTTTAATATTTATTTACTTATTTGACTGGATAGAGAGAAACTGAGGGGGGAAGGGGAAATAGAGGGGGAGAGATAGACACCTGCAGAGCTGCTTCAACACTTGTGAAGCTTGTAAAGCACTATTCAATCTTGAATTTTTTATATTTTATGTATTTATTTATTTACTTATTTGGGTAGAGACAGAGAGAAATCAAGAGGGGAGTGGGAAGATAGAGATAGAGAGACACTTGCAGCATTGCTTCACCACTTGTGAAGATTTCTCCCTGCAGGTGGGGACTGGGGGCTTGAACCCAGGCCCTTGTGCACTATAACATGTGTGCTCAACCAGGTGCACCATCACCTAGCCCCCCAATCTTGAATTTTTTTAAAAAAATGTCCTACCGTGCCCACTACCAAAGCGTTCACACTCATCGGACACTGCCCATTGCATCCCCTTAACCCTTTGTGTCACTTTTCATTCTTCCCCTCTAATAACCTCAGTTCTGTGGTTTAAGTCCAAAGGTTAATTCTGGCTTAGTTTTATGACTAAGCCTGTTCAAAACTTAAGAAAAAAAATGCTTTTAGGATAAAAGTTCCCAATCTGATCAGCTTTTATTCTCTTATTCTCTCCTTTGACTCATACACTTCTAATTACATTGAAAGTTTAAACATGGCTACTCTTACTCTTACTCCGATGTCCTTATTTACATCTTCCTGGCCTATTCTCCATGAGGAAACATCACTTCAAATTTTATGAGAGCTTGGGGGTCGGGAGGTGGCGCAGTGGGTTAAGCGCACGTGGCGCAAAGCGCAAGGACCGGCATAAGGATCCCGGTTGGAGACCCCGGCTCCCCACCTGCAGGGGAGCCCTTCACAGGTGGTGGAGCAGGTCTGCAGGTGTCTATCTTTCTCTCCCCCTCTCTGTCTTCCCCTCCTCTCTCCATTTCTCTCTGTCCTATCCAACAATGAACAACATCAACAATGGTAATAATAATAACCACAACGAGGCTAGGGAAACAAAGCGGGGGGAAAAATGGCCTCCAGCAGTGGTGGATTCATGGTGTAAGCACTGAGCCCAGCAATAACCCTGGAGGAAAAAAAATGAAAAAAAAATTAAAAAACAAAAAAAAATTATGAGAGCTTTTCAGAGGAATCCTGCCACATTTTTTGGTAATCTGACAAGCTACTTGCTTACTCTAGAGCACACTGAAGTGGTTGATACAGAAAGGAGCTTACCTAGACAGGACCATCTGACTTTTCTCTTACATGACTAGGATTAAGACAATATCCTAGAATAATGTATACCACATGTATTTTATGTACACCATAAAGTATATAAAACACTTCTAATAAGAGAACTTTTCTTTCATGGGCAGAAAGACAGCATTCAGTCCCTATTTTAGGTGTGGAAATATATAAGATCACTAGCTTATTAATTATTATAATCTTTATTTATTTCACACCACCATTCTTTTCTAATGCCATTTACTAATCAATAGAAAATAGAGCTGTCTGTATACAATATTCTAAATGCAGGCTAAAGCAAAATAAATTCTGTTTTAGTGCTAACATACAATTTCCAGCAAAAAACTAGGACAATGTACCATTTATGTTTTGTATTGCAATAGAACTTTGAGCCTTTTCCAACAGCCCTTTCACAAAAGTGATAGACCATTCTTCCTATTAAACGAGTCTTTTATTCTGTGTGCCAGCCATGGTTCTTTGGGGGTGAAATATTGCTTTAGCTTCTTTTACTGCATGGTGGCATTTCACTGCTGATATCACAAATTGAGTACCTGATTCTCCATGGCACAGAAAAATCTCAAAAGACTTAAAATGGGCATGGTGGTGGGGGGGTGATGTGTTTGTTTGCTATTCCTAAACAGATCCTATGAGAATTCATAAGCCCATGGAAATCTCTACCACACTCTATATTACATAGAAAAAGATATATTTGGCTAGAAAGTATGAGTATTATACAGATTTACATTAGATATAAAGTGACTCTGTTGCTTAGGCAATGAAGAATGAAGGTGAACATATAATAATAGTTACCATTGACTTTTTTTTTTTTTAACGCAATGCTGGGAAGGGAACATAAGGCCTCACATATGGGTGGTACCACCAATCAGTGACATTCCTAGACCATTTTATTTTTCATGCTTTCTTTTAGAGAGGGAGAAAGAGATAGAGAGATGGAGGAAGTGAGAGATTAAAAAGCAACACTTCAACACTCATGGAGTTTCCACTATGCTATCCATAATGCTCTAATGGGCCAGGGACTGAACCCAGGGTCTTATACATGGTAAGGCACACACTGTACCACATGAGTTAACTCCTAGCACCATTACTGAGTCTCAATTTCTCTCTCTTTCTCCCTTTCTTTCTTCCTTCCTCCCTTCCTTCCTTCCTTCCTTCCTTCCTTCCTTCCTTCCTTCCTTCCTTCCTTCCTTTCCTCCTGGGTTATCTCTGGGGCTCAGTGCTGGCACTTCTTCTTCTAGCGTTTGCCCTTCTTCCGTAGCCAGTCAACAGTGTCAGGTTGAGCCTGATGTAAAGTTTCGAGACCTCCTTTGAATCTGGAGAGGTGGCAGTCGTTGACTATGTGGGTCATAGTCTGTCGGTAGCCGCAGGGGCAGTTCGGGTCGTCTCTGGCTCCCCAGCGATGGAACATAGAGGCGCACCGGCCATGGTCTGTTCGATAGTGATTGAGGAGGGCCCAATCATAACGTGCTAGGTCAAAGCCGGGTTGACGCTTGCAGGGGTCTGTGGTGAGGTGTTTGTTCTTTACCTCAGCTGACTGCCAACTCTGTTTCCAAGAGTCTGGAACAGAGAAGTTCAGTGTAGGCGTAGGGGACCAGATTGGGTGACGAGACGTCAAGCGTTGGACAGGATGGGCGAAGATATCCGCGTATATTGGCAGGTCCGGTCGAGCGTAGACGTGGGAAATGAACTGCTGGCACTATGAACTATGAATCCATTGCTCCCTGCGGCCAGTTTTCCCTTTTGGGTGTGTATGCTTTACTTTATTTTATAGGGCAGAGAGAAATTGGGAGGGTAGGGGTAGATAGAGAAGGGAAGAGACACCTTCAGACCTGCTTCAATGCTCATGAAGTGTCCCCAATTCAGATGGGGAGTGGGGGCTTGAATCCAGGTCCTTGCACATAGTACTATGTGTGCTTAACTGGTGCACCACTGCCTGGCTCCCCCACCCCACCAGCCACCGTTATTGAATATTTATAAATGCTTGATAAACACTCAACCAATCTGATAAGAAGGAATTATCTCCATCTAAACATAAGGACATTGAAGGATGGTCCAGAGATTGATTTGTTTGCCCAGTTAATCAGAGGTGTTGCTATACTTAGAATCTAGACCTGTCTGCTTTCAACAAGTAAGGTTTTCTAGACAAGCATGATATGCTACAAATCATTTCAATTTTCTACATCTTAGTTTCCCCATTTATATACTTGCTAGCACAATGTCAAATACTTTTTGTAGCCATGTAATATTAGGGACTTTAAGTCCAGCTTAATGCAGCAGCAAACATCAGTTAAGGCTACTTTAGCTTCACATCGTTATTCACTTGGATTTTTTTTTTTTATTCATACAATCATAGCCAAAGTATGGTAAGAACCAGAATTTAACAACAGGTGAGATTATGGGGCATATGACCCAGCTTCTATCTTCTGTGGCTTTGCAGAAAGAGTCTTTGGGACCACAAATAGAACATGGAGATATTTTAAAGGCATCCTTTTGAGCTCACTGGAGGACAACATCTTAAATGGGGTCATGTTCTTTTCACTGGTGATGGAGGCAAGTTGAAGAGGAGTCTTCACATTTCCACTTTGGAAGAATGGAACTGAGTCAAGAGAAGCCAGGTTCAAGACTGAAGGTCATATTTACATTGTTCAGAGTTCACAACTCTTTTCTTCCTGGCTTGTTTTTAGGTCATTATAAGCTAACTTTATAGTCAGGAATCCAAGAAAGTTCTGTGCTCTTATAGTAGGACCAGGTATAAAAGAAACATATCCACACTGAAAGAACTATGCCCAGAAGGAAAGAAAGCAAAAGTTTCCATACAATAATGATCACTTCTTCCCTATGCTCTTTCATTCTTTTTTGGTTGATCTCAACATCAAACCCACACATCTTGCTCAATGTTTTCCTGACCCATTTGTGATTTCTTCCATATCTTTCTCCACTGTTTGTATTCTAGTCTAAGTCAGGATATAAAGAATATATCCTGGATATATTCTTTAATTCTCCTCTTAGGAACTACCCTCCTGCTGAAAACCACTAAATACTTTAAAACAACAAGTTGGATCTTACCATTTTCTTGCTCAAAGACCCATAATCTTTTCTCAATGTGTTTGGAATTAAAAGGAAATTTTTTTCTCTTAGTCTACGTTCCTCAATAATCTTTGAAGTCCACCTTGCTAGCTTCATCTCAGGACATCATAGTTTGTTGTTGTTGTTGTGTTTTTCCCCAGACTAGCTGGTTTTATTTTATTTTTAAATAATCTATGTTCATTCTAATCTCAGAGGTTTGCACAAGCTTGACCTTCCACTTAGTATGTTCTTTATGTCTACTTTCCTATGGACTGCAAACTGTATACCTCTTATCTTACAGGTCTCAGATTAAAGGGCCATTCTATATAATTACATCACATGTCTCAACCTCTTGCCACGGTTTCCAACAAAGTGCTTGCTTTCTTCTTTGTATTTAGCACTGATTGTTTCATAATTTATAAGCTCTTTTATCCTTTTTCTCTTTTCCTTGGATCTTGGCTTGAAAATTGTTTGTTCATACACTGCCCTCCACAGCCCTATGTCAAGTTAGATGCCTCATTCTTTGTTTCCAAGCTTCCCTGAACAATAAGGAAATGATGAGTAAAGGGGGAAAAGGTCACCGAGAGAAACCGTAGTGGTGAGTGAAAGAGAAAAAGCATTCACAGTTTTCGCTGACTCATTCACTAGTTTATGCATTACTTCAAATGTTACCTCATTACTTTCACGGTTCTATGTTTTCTAAGACACACACACCTGGCAACATGCATACATGCAATAAATATTTACTTACAAGTATTTAGCGAGTACAGTTGTGTGTTATGCTTGAGTCACGTGCTGTGGCTATTAAAAGCAATATGACAGAGGAGGGGAACAGAGGCAGGTTTATGAATATCATGCTGAGGTTGAAAGAAGTGGCACATAACCTGATAAAAGGCATACATTTACAACTCAGAGGTGGGCAGATCTGAAATGGAGTATCTTGGACTTTGGACAATTCATGTTCATTCCAGCACCAGACCTGTACACAAGTTACACTTTTATTAGAATGTCTTTTACATGTACTTAAACAGTGAACTAGTGGAGAAGAAAGTGGATGAATCTACAAATATGTTAGAAAAACATTCAGTAACACTAGTATACTACAGGCCCTTTGAAATATAACTAAAATATGCCTACTAGCTATCTACAAAATGGAGGAACCCCCCCCCCCAACACTTCATCTGCATTATTCCAGCCTTTAGGTCCATGATTGTTCAACAATTTTTTGGCTTTGTATGTTAACTCTCTTTTCAACCACCAGGTTCCAGATGCTAGCAGGATGCCCACCAGACTTCCCTGGACAGACGACCCTAGCAGTGTGTCCTAGAGCTCTGCTTCCCCAGAGCCCTTCCCCACTAGGGAAAGAGAGAGACAGGCTGGAAGTATGGATCGACCTGTCAACGTCCATGTTCAGCAGGGAAGCAATTACAGAAGCCAGACCTTCAACCTTCTGCATCCCCCAGTGATCTTGGGTCCATACTCCCAGAGGGTTAAAGAATAAGAAAGCTATCAGTGGAGGGGATGGTATATGGAGGTCTGGTGATGGGAATTGTGCGAAGCTGTACCCCTCTTATCCTATGGTTTTGTCAATGTTTCCTCTTTATAAATAAAAAGAGAAAAAAAGAAAAAACATTCAGTGTATCAAGCCTTGAACAATGGAGATTTCTACGAGTTGCCAGTAGATTGCCTTCCAAGAAAATATCAAGTACCCAAGGCACAGAAGGAAAACCAGAGAGAAACAGTGAGGATTGGGTGTGTTGTAAGGGGTTTGTGAACTTCCAGGGGGACATGAGTAGAAGAGGGAGGTGGTGGCACCAGAGGTTAGAGTGTGTGTGTGTGTGTGTGTGTGATATATAATAGAGAGATGAACCTTCTAGGAGGCTTGAGGGTTAAGAGTGGCACTGCTGTGGACAAATAAAAGACAAATCCACTAACAAGACCTTGTAGCTGTCTAAATTGCAAGTCTAAATTGCATCTGACAAGTTTAATAATGAGGCATGAAGAATGAAGGCCATGCTTTAAAAAGAAGCAACTAGCATGAAAAAGAAAGGAAAAAATTTAGATTCTGCAAAGGAAGAACTGGGCAGTGGAAGTTGATAATTCTTGAGATAGAGTTCAGAGTTAAAGATAAAGGCAAAATGGATACACTACTAATGCATAATATTTATTTGAAAACACTGATCTGTCCTATTAGTTTTCACAGACTTAAACTTCCAGGCTAACTTTATAAGACAAGTACTAAATGATTTCTACTTCTACTAATAGGGGAAGTTGAATGAAGTAAAAAAAAAAAGCAAACATAGTGACTTCTCCAAGGCCACACATCTTTCAAATAAACATGTATTATAAAATAATGCTCCATCTTTCTTCCTTTCTTTCTTTCTTTCTTTCTTTCTTTCTTTCTTTCTTTCTTTCTTTCTTTCTTTCTTTCTTTGTTCACCTCCAGGGTTATCACTGGGATTTGGTGCCTGCAAATGCCCTGCTCCTGGTGGGCATCTTTTCTTTTCCTTTTTTTTTTGTTATTGTTATGGTTATGGTTGTTGGATAAGACAGAGAGAAATTGAGAGAGGAGGGGAAGATGGAGATGGGGAGAGAAAGATAGAAATCTGTAAACTTGCTTCACTACTTGCCAAGTGACCCTCCAGCACGTGGAGAGCTGGGGGCTCAAACCAGGAACTTGTGCTTCATACTATGTGCGCTTAACCCAGTGCACTACCGCCCATCCCCCTATGTTTCATATTTTAATTTATCTACCGTGTAGGAAATCTTAATGTTTTTGTCACTGCTGCCTTATTTATAAAATGCATTAATAATTTCATAAATTTCTTTTCTGAGAATACTAATCCTTAAAAAAAAACCAAACAATTGCAAATGTACTTCCATAGAGGCACAGTGCTGTTACTAATAAATTGCCTCTTGATTTAACTTCATTTTGCATATCTTGAAAATCATAATTTTAAAAATAGGGGATGAAATATCAATAAAATGACTATAAGTCTCTCCTAATCCACCAAGTAAAACTCATGAGCAATTCAGAAGCTTTCCCTAAAGATAAAGAATGTTCTTTCACAAATTTCTCACAAAGAAAGCAGAGCCTAACAAAGTAGCTTCTGGTTATTGGAAATATAAAACTCAAGCAAATTAAATTTAAGCTTTTATTCCATAAACATTTTTTTTGTAGTTTTTGGGGTTTCCCTGCTCTGGATATATATATATATATATATATATATATATATATATATATATATATATATATATTTTTTTTTTTTTTCCCCAGAAAGAAAGAGTGAGGCAGAGATAGAGGGAGAGAGGAAAAGATACTGCAGCACCTCAGCTTCACCCAGGGCTGTGGTGGTCTGCATCCAAGCTGGGTCTTGCATCTTCCCAGATGAGATATCTTGCCGGCTCAACAAATGGATATTTCATGTTAAAAACATTAGCCTATTGTTTCCAATATTTCTTTCTTTTTTTTCCCATCAGAGTACAGTGAATGTGAATTACAGTGCACATTTTTGTTCCATTTATTCTAACACTTAAATATCAAGATTTTAGTTTTTTTTCAGACAAAAGTCCCACTAACCTTGTACCATCAGAGACTACTTCTGTTTCTTTAGAGATAAAAAAGAAGAGGGAAACATTACTTTATGTGGACTCTTTCTAATAAATTACTTTAAAATATTAAGTTTTGCTGAAAAAGTTTAAAGCCAGGGTCCATCTTAATGTACTAGGTTTTATAGTAGACA